>NW_020799102.1:7932153-7941683 GCF_003259725.1 Athene cunicularia | reverse complement strand
ACCACCTTGTGTCCAAAACTCCCTCCCTCCCCACCGCACATCCTTTTCTTACCCATGACTGTAAAAGACTTATTCCATGGTGAAAGATGCTTGATAATCCCATTACAGATTACTCTCATCATGAATGGAATCTGAACTGTTCTGAAGGATAGTTTTTAACCAGGCAAATGGACAGAGTAAACCTGTATTTATATAGAATATGTCTGTATTTTGGTCTGCTCCAACATAAAATATTTTTGAATAACACAATCTATTCTGATAAAAGACACATTTTCTCTGTTGTGTCACACAGTATTTCTTCATTATTTCAATTTCATTAGGAAACAAGCTGAAACTTAACAAAGGAAAAAAATATATCCATTCTTTCTTTTTTTTTTTTTATAGCACTTGCACCTATGGAAAGCTGAGCTGCATTGGAGAGAAACCTGAACCAGGTAACGTATCACTTAAGATAATTCTCCCCTTCCGTCTTTACCCTTTTCAGTTCCCTTTTCTTGTCATAATGATGCAAATTCTACAAGTCTGAAATCAAACAAGAAAATGAACTGATGACTTCTGTAATGTAGGGCATATTCCCAAAATATAAAGGAACACTGTCTTACCTTTCAGACAGTTATAACCCCCTGGACTACCCAGGGGCAAAGAATATTTGGTCACCTCACTGAATGTGAGGAGAATACCATCCACATTTTAAATGAAATAAAAGTACAAAAAGCCTCAAAAGATACAAAGTAAACCAGGATCTTTGTTTTCCAGGTTTTTTTTGTTTTGTTTTTTGGGGGTTTTTTGTTTGTTTGTTTGTTTTTTCTGAAAGTGTTTCATGAAGCTAACTAAAGATTCATTTCTATGAGTAGTCCAAGCATAAGCACAAAAACCAGATGAGCATAGCTTCAAAACAATATTCAGTTTCTCTTTCTGGTCAAATGTATTATATTAAGATATTCATATCTGAGAAAGGGGTCATTATTTTTATTCTGTTTGCCTTAAGGAAACACAAAGATATAAATACATGGCTGATCTCACATTTCTCATGGATTTTCTCTTTTTCAGTCTGCCTGCCTCCCATGGTCTATATTGACTGTGGCAATGCCACTACAGATTTGGTAGGAGCAGGATGCCAGAAGAGCTGTCAAACTCTAGATATGGAATGCGTAAGTATAGACTCTTAATACCCAGTTGAAAGCATATTAAACTAGATCTCTTTTACAATTACCAGCTGCATCAGGGAAATGTTTCAAGTCATGTTTTCTGTATGATCCTTACAGTACAGTACCCACTGTGTCTCCGGCTGTGTATGTCCTCATAACCAAGTGTTAGATGGCAAAGGCGGCTGTATAGCTCCAGAAGAATGTCCATGTATTCACAATGGGAATTCCTACAGACCAGGAGAATCAATCAGAGTTGGCTGTAACAACTGGTAAGAGCATATTGAAAAGTATTATTTTCAAGCATCTGAAAGTGAAGTTTAAGTTTGAGATTAATTACAGCATTTCTTGCTAGTGGTATCAAGATTTATAGGAAGGAATCCTACATAAGATGATTGACTTAGTACCTAAAAAGCAAGCTCTGTCTGTTTTTTACAATGGCCCACAGCACTAAAGTTGCAAATAATCAGAAGAACAATATGGTTTGGATATTGTCATCTGAGTCACAGAAGCTTTTTTCCTTGCATTCCATTGCTGCATGTCAGTACATCCAACAAGATCTGGAAATGTGAAAGGTTTAAAGTATTTTCTAACCCAAATTACTCATGACATCATGAAGTAACACAGTCTTTGGGTAAATCCCAAAGGCTGCTAAGCTATATTGCATTTCTGAGAATAAGTAAACCTTCCTTTTTCATTATAGGCTTAGTAATTTTAAAATCACATTGATACACAGGCAGGAATGTACATATAGCTATATCATGTGTACGTCTGGTTTTTACATTTGGAGTGGTTTTTGTCTTACATAGCACATGTAGAAACAGAAAATGGCACTGCTCTGATGAACCTTGCCTGGAAACCTGTTCTGTTTATGGAGATGGGCATTACACCACCTTTGATGGCAAACGCTTTGATTTTGAAGGAGACTGTGAATATGTTCTGGTCCAGGTAACAGAGTCCTTCCTAGATTTTTGCACTATTGAAGTGCCTTGCATTGTACATATGACCATGTAACATAGTGAACACTGAACATCATTGCCCTATTTCAGAACTACTGTGGTCAACAAAGTATGAATCAGGGAACCTTCAGAGTCATCACTGAGAACATTCCATGTGGCACTACAGGAACCACCTGTTCTAAGTCTATTAAAGTTTTTCTGGGGGTAAGTATTTTCTTTAATAAGTTGTACCCCGGGCCTAATGTACCAGAAGGGACAGATCAAGCTGTCCCAGATAGACTGCATTGCAGAAGTATCCCCCAAGACAGTGAAAATGTTACTCCAATTCTTTGCTCACTGATAGAGAATGCGAAGGAGGGAGTTCTAAAGAGAAAGTGCTTACCTTGGGGCTGTTGAATAGAATTATTTTAATGATTATGGAGTTATTTCAATAGCAGTTACTGGCAATAAATTAAACTGTACTCAATAGGTGACCTATTTAATTGGCCTCTAACTTTCTCTTTTCCTGTCCTAGAACTATGAGCTGGTACTCAGTGATGGACACTCTGATGTCATCCAGAGGACACCTGGAGGAAAAATGCCATTCCAAATCCGTTCCATGGGCATCTACCTGGTGGTTGACACTTCTGTTGGCCTGATACTCATGTGGGACAAGAAAACCAGTATATTCATCAAACTTAGTCCCAGTTTTCAGGTACGTTGTAAAACCCAAAACCTGGATAATTTTTTTTCTGAAATATATTCATGTTATCTCTCAAAGAAAAAAAAATAAAAGGAAATTTAGTCTGTAACCAGAAGACTGAAAGAGCAGCATTTGCATATTTTCATCCTTGTAATGCTGACTTAGATTGTGTACTGCACATTTTACTTATGTTATTCAGCAATGGCGTAACAGCAACTATATCAGTAGCTTTCTTCTTGAAAAGCCCTCACTGAAGAGATATATTCATGATTAGATAAAACTAATGAACTAAACAGTGAGAACAGGCACCATGAGTCGACGCTGTTTCTTATCTTTACCCTTCCTAACAAAAAATTAGAGAGATCTCTTCATAAAAGGTGTTTTGTGACAATGTCCAAGACTGCTACTGAAGAGGCCTAGATAATTTCAAATAAGATTCCTCCTGAGGTCTGTTACTCACAGATGCTGAGAAACTGTACCTTACAGATCTTTGTCATTTTGTGTTTATCCTCACGCAGGGACATGTCTGTGGACTTTGTGGAAACTATGATGGCAATGGAAATAATGACTTCACTACTCGCAGTCAGTCTGTGGTAGGAAATGTGTTGGAGTTTGCCAATAGCTGGAAAGTGTCTTCTAGTTGCCCAAATGCCAATCGTACCAAGGATCCATGCACAGCAAACCCATACAGGAAAGCCTGGGCACAGAAGCAGTGCAGCATCATCACTAGTGGAGTGTTCGCGAAGTGTCATTCTCAGGTATGACAAAAACTTCAGTCTTAAATTCTCATGAGTGAGAGATTACACTAATTTTTATGTGGAATAGCTGAAAAATACACTAAAATACACTTTATCATGCTTGACAAAGTGAAATCAAACCAAGTTCCGGGGAGACTGCATAGAAATTATTTTCACTTTCATTTTCTCAGCTTTTGCCTTGAACTATTACACTAAAGAAATTGATAGTTGTTTGTTTGTTTGTTTGTTTGTTTGTTTTTAATAGAAGGTAGAATCATAAATAAATCTCAGGATGTTTATTTTCTAATCACATAATTTTCTACTAATACAAATATCAACCACCTGATATATATGACTTCATGCTAGATTGTAGTAATGTAATGATATTCTTTCTGCAAATGTATCTTCAGCATCAAATAGTTCTTAGCATTACAACTTATTAGTAACAACTTTATTCTACATTTTCCTCTTGATTTTTCAAAGCTTTCTTGTGGTTTCTTCCTGTCTTTCTCAGTTTAGATATTTTATTCAGCTCTTTAAGGACAGTGAATGCGTTTTAGAAGTGCATCAAAACTCTAATATTTTCTCCAACAGGTTGAACCAAATGAATATTATCAAGCATGTGTGGATGATGCTTGTGCCTGCGACACTGGAGGAGACTGTGAATGTTTCTGTACAGCAGTAGCTGCTTATGCTCAAGCGTGCAATGAGCTGGACATCTGCATTGCATGGAGAACCCCATCCATTTGTCGTGAGTTTGACCCTACTACTTTTTGAAGAGGTCCAGAGGGAAAGAAAAGGAAACAGAGAAGAAAATAAGAAAAACAAGTAGAATGAATAAAGAAAGAAGGATAAAATTGTATTTGTAAGAGACACTGATATATTCTAAAAATAGAAAAAAAAAAAAACCAAAAAAAACCCAAACCAAAAAACAACAAAGCAAGTTGGCTAAATCGCTGGAAGCCAGTCTATCTTCTTAAAGTGAATCCATTGATAACTTTTCCAACAGTGTTATTAGTGTCTGATTTCCTTGTTAATCATGATACACAACTAGTAAACTATATTACACTCTCACCAGTCTGCATCAGTCTTGGTGTAAATGAATGTCAGTGCATACTAGCTCAAATCAGATTTAATTAATTGATTTTTCATGCTTAATGTGTACCTTTGTTTTATGCTTTATAACTTTATTGATGTCAAAAGGTGATAAGAAGTGTAACAATTTTATTAAATTAGAAAAAAGGCAATATACTGTCTACTCCCTATGTGATTATGCTGATCACATGGGATTTTTACCCAGCAAAACTGAAGGACTGTAGAGCAAAACGATCAAAGGCCTTTTCCTGACATTACTCCTTCCTCTAGCTCTGTTCTGCGATTACTACAATCCACAAGGGGAATGTGAGTGGCACTACCAGCCATGTGGAGCCCCTTGTATGAAGACCTGCAATAATCCAAGTGGGAAATGCCTTCATGAGTTGAGAGGTTTGGAAGGTAAACATAATCATGCATATCTCATTCTACTTATAAAAAGTTAAAATGCAATATGATTAACACGATTTATATTACTCAGTATATGACATGTTTATATTAGAAATTATAAGAAGACATTTTCTAATTAGTATCTTACTCCCTGATCAATTATGAACTTTTTTGGAATGAAGATGAGGACAAAATCCTCGAAAGCTTAATTTTCTAATTAGTATCTTACTCCCTAATGAATCATGAAGTTGTTTGGAGTGACAATCAGGACAAAATGCTCCAAAGCTTAATGTGCAATCAAAGGAATAGCACTAACAGAGTCTAAGCTTCCACTTACCATATGGGATAATTTGGAGAAAACAGATATAAGCAGAGTGTAGAGTTACTTCTATTTGTGAAAGGCCTAGTGTCAACATAATTCTCATTTTTTATTGCAGGCTGCTATCCACAATGTCCAAAGAATAAGCCCTATTTTGATGAAGAAACCATGACTTGTGTTTCTACTTGTGGTTGTTATGAAAATGGAAAAAATTACAAACCAGGAATGAAGATGCCTTCAGAGCAGAATTGTCAATCATGGTAGGATTTGTAAAGATTTTAAAACATTGAGTTTAAAGCCTTGGAATGTAATTCATCATGCATTAAGTTTTTTGTTTGCCAACAGGAACGAGGCCAGTCATAGGCTGCTGAATAATGCCTAATTTTCTTCTATTCCCAGGAACTTAAATGATGATGTTGTGAAATATTTTACCATAGAGAGATGAATTTACTATTTATTCATATTCTTATTAAAGTACTTTAAAATTATTATTCTTAGCATTATTAAATTAAGTAAACCAAATTTACAATAATAATATAGCAACAGTCTGAGAATTTTTATTAAGATATTCCTAAAATCATTATATGAAATTATTTAGAAGTTAGTAGGCAATTCATCTTCATCTTGTTTTGAGCCTGTTTCTGTTATTGCACTGGTACTTGCATATTTGCAACACCCAGCAGGTATTCCCACAAGTTCTGTCAGGATTTATGACATGTTGGGACACGTGCTGCTAAGCCTTCTATCAAATAGCACAAAAAGTTATCAGAACCAGTTGTGAAGCAGTTAACAACTGTCCTAAGATACCTTTAAAGTAGCTACACTTGGATACTGTAAGCAGTGCAGTCAGAATGGCAAAGAGCTTAGCATGAAGCCCATCAGAGCTAACCCAACTTTCATAGCATGTTTTGCAGTTCATAGACAGCTTTACCTGCATCATCTAATGTCATTAACAGCACCAAATCTAACCTGTTAAATACATATCTATATTTACTTAAGTTTATTCAGTGTACAGATGCCCTTAGTCACCATAAATAAATATATCAAGATTCAATTCTTAACAGATAATAGATAAATTCCCTTCAAAAACAGAATTCATTCTTGCATCTTTTGGAAGTCTTATGAAAATTTGCTGTGTAGACAACATCAGCATCCATGATACAGTGACCCTTTCTTGAATGACACATTTACTGCACCTTCCCTTCCAAAAAATAAGTATACCTATCAGGGAGATAAGAACATTTCAGATCACTGCTCCCCACATCTTTGTCCAGCCCCAAAAAGCACCGGTAAGGATACTGCATGTTTAGTATGCTGGCATAGAAGAGTTGCCTTTCTTGCCAAAAAAATTAGTGATCCTATCCAACCTGAATTTGTACAACAGAACTGAATATCTAACTCTGAGAAGATAGGGTCTTTCTACATTAAACATACAATGAATAGAAAAAGGCCATTAGAAAAAAATTGAAACAATAAAATGATATCATGAAACAATATATTCACTTTCATCATCTCCTTTTTTCTCTTTTCCAGTGAATGCACAATTCATGGCAAAAAATGCAAATATGATGAATATGGTAGGTTGACAAGGTTTTTATCTGAATAGGATGCATTTGAGGTACTCTGTGCTTTCGATACCAAGGAATAACACTGTCTTTTGATTTACAGAATGTGTCTGCATTTATGAGGGACATAAATACAACTATAAGGATGTGATCTACAATACTACAGATGGCACAGGAGGGTGTATTGTTGCAACCTGTGGTCCCAATGGAACAATTGAAAGGGTTGTCTATGAATGTCCAATCTCAACATCACCCACAACAGCAACAACATTTCACTTCAGCACTATGACACCTGCCACTACTTCCACAGGTACATCCTCTATAGCCCATAAAAGTGTATTCTGCTCATTAGTGAGTACAAAATAGCTATAAAACCATGCCCACACTCACAACATAAATGAAACAATGCAACCTCAAAATAAATGACAGTAAGTCTCCTTTGTTAGTAGCATTTGGGTTCAGTTAGTATTTGGTAACCAAACTGATACAAGGAACTAAATATAGAAAATAAAACCACTTCTGAAACATCATAATGGAAATGACTGAACACTGGTTTGATACTATTTTTCTTATCTTCGTAGTGAATGGAAAAAAAAAACAAAACAACTAAAAAAACCCAGTTTCAGTTTTATTATCTGTAATTGTAACTAATTCTATACTAGAATAACCTTTACTGAACAAGTAATTCATTATTTTTCCTATTAAGATACAGAAATATTACTTTCTGTAAAACTCCTGTTAGGGTTCACAGTATTTATAATTACAGTACTAAGTGGTTGCTCACATATTAGCATTGAGATACCGAAATTCTTATTTCTAGAATTCCCATTCAGCATTCTTCAGGTTGGTAATTTCCAATTACTATGAGCACATGTTGTTTAATGCAACAAGTATTCAGTATAACATTTAGAACAAGAAATTTTGAAATCCAGAAACCATCAACACTGTTGGGATTCATTAGCTATTTTCCAGCCATTTCACAATGAGAATTCACCTGCAAATGCTTACAGACTGCCCTCTGACCAATAAATGGTTTGTTAAGACCAGAGCTAAAGTACAAAGTGTAAGGAGAGCTAATACTGCTGCATTGGACATCTTTTACTTCAAAAGACAATGTATCATATTGCATGAAGAATCAACTGGGTGGAAAGAAAAAAGTACCTATGAATCTAGATAGATAGACTAAATGTTATTCTTTCCACTGACTTTGAATCAGGCTTTGACATTCCAGAGACACTAGTAAATATTGAAACAAGGTACAAACTAAGCAATTACACTGAATCAAATGTTGAAAAAGTGAGATTTTTTTCCCCCCAATGTGTATAATTTATGTTCAAGACTTATTTCAGCACTTTGTAAAGCATAATTAACATTCTTGTGGGAAGTGAAAATTCCAAGCACATTAGTACATTAAATTGATGGGATTTTCTGTTCTGCCTCATATCGAGTTATAAGTACACTGAACTGATGCACGGCAGGCTCACAAGGCAAGCAAAAGACCTTAGGAAAATCAACACATTTAATATAATGAAAAGTGACATACACGGGAATTTATTCTAAGATTCGTGGTCTCTTTTTTTCCTTTCACAGTGTCACCAACTACATCAGTATGCGTTCATGAAGTCTGTGAGTGGTCAGAATGGTATGATGGCAGTCTGCAAACCCCTGGCTATGATGGTGGAGATTTTGAAACCTTTGATGATTTGAGAGCTAAAGGTTACGAAGTCTGTAAAGCTCCACGGGCTGTTCAGTGCAGAGCAGAGAAATACCCCGATATACCTCTGACAGACCTTGGTCAAGTAGTAGAATGCAGTACAACAAGTGGGCTTTTATGTTACAACAGAGATCAAATTTCAGGAATGTGCAACAACTATGAAATCAGAATTTTATGCTGTGTTTATGTACCATGCTCTTCCACAACACCGAAAACAACTGCAGCTAAGAGCACAGAAACTCCAACTGTAGAAACCACATCATTCTCAACCACAGTAACATCACCAACTACTACAATTTCTGAAAGTACATTCACAACTTCAACTACTAAAGAAACAACAAGCACAACTGAAATTACACCACCTGTCACACCTTCAACACCTCCTCTTTGCATTAAAGAAGAATGTCACTGGACAAGGTGGTATGATGTCAGTTATCCAGGCTCTGGATACAATGATGGAGATTTTGATACAATCCAGAACATTAAAAATGAGGGATATAAAGTCTGTGATAACAGAAAGGGTGTTGAATGCAGAGCAGTAAGGTTCCCTAACGTACCGTATCAAGAACTGGAGCAACAAATAACATGTAATACAGAAGAAGGGTTGATATGCTACAATAAAGACCAACTACCACCCATATGCTACAACTATGAAGTAAGATTTAACTGTTGTGTATATATAACAGTACCGTGCGAGACAACTACAGCGCCATACACAACTACACAAGAAATAAAAACAACCACTTCAACAACTGAAACCCTGTCATCCACAGAAGTAACAACAACACCAAAATTACAAACCAAACATGAGACAACTACAGTATCAACAACTCCACCAAAAACAGAACATATTCATGGGACATCTACATCCCAAACTACAACACACACACAAACAGAAACAAAGACGACAACACGCTCAAGCCCCAC
>NW_020799102.1:7845167-7929291 GCF_003259725.1 Athene cunicularia | reverse complement strand
TTGTACTGGGTCTGGCTGAACTGGAATTGGTTTTCCCCTACAGCAGCCCTCACGGTGCTGTGTTTTATGTCGGGAGCTGGCAGGGTGTTGGTAGCACCCTGGTGTTGTGGCTGCTGCTGAGCAGGGCTTACACAGCACCAAGGCTCTTTCTGATGTTTCCCCCAGTGGGACGGGGTGGGCAAGATCTTGGGAGGGGACACAGCCAGGACAGCTGACCCAAACCGACCAAAGGGATATTCCATCCCATATGACGTTTGCTCAGTATAAAGCTGGGAGAAAGGAGGAAGGGGGTGGGGTCACCCTTGGTCCTCCGAGGCAACCACTATGAGTATTGGAGCCCTGCTCCTGAGAAGGCCCCACAGCGGCTGTCCGTGGGAAGTAGAGACTAAATCTGTTTGCTTTTGCTTCCACGCGCGGACTTTTGCTTTGCCTTGTTTATATTAAAACTGCTTTTGTTTCACCCACAAGGGTTGGTTTATCTTCTTTCCCCTCTTTACCCTATTGAGAAAACAAGGGGAAAGGAGCAGGGGGGGAAGTGATAGAGCGACTTGGTGGATACCTGGCATTTAGCCAGAGTCAAACCATCACAACCATCTTGGATTTTTTGATCTTTTTTTTTCTTTTTGTCTGACTGTATTTTCTTTTTTCTTATCTCAGGTGATTTGATATATGACAAAATGGATAGTGATGGATGTAGATTTTATGCCATCTGTAGTTCAAAGTGTACAATTGAGCGACACTCTGTACACTGTAACTTTACTACTCCTGTAACCACTACTTCCCCTGGATCGTCTACTGTAACTACAGCAGTTCCTCTGCCTAGCAGTACTACCAGTGTTCCCTCTCCTGGTTGTGTTTCTCCTACTTACCCTCCTTTACAGGTATGTAGTTTCTGTGTTATTTATTATTGTTGAAATAACAGAATTTTAGTTTGATACCAGAAAAGAACATTTTGGAGTCTTTAAACCTTCTATATGCAGATTGCCAATACATGTGTTGATAGTTATAGGCAACATACATAAAGTTTGCATGTGCCTTTGTATAATTTTTTTTCATACTGAAAAAGCAATCTACAATAATCTTTTCTAATTATTTCAGTGCTAGTGAAACATTTTCTGATGCACTGTTCTGCATAAATAACAAACCTTCCTATTGATACAATGAATGAAGTTTTCTTCTGCTTTTTGTTTCTTCACTAAATTTTTTTTTTTTTTTTTTTTTTTTTAATAATGATTGCCTGTGCTGATAGTGATGTACAGAATACGTAGCTAGTATAAAGGACATCAGTTCCCTTAACCTATGACTTATCCCTCAAACCTCAGAAGAACCTCTCATGAAGAAGCAACAGCTGCAACTAATGTTTCCACCTCCTTTTAGGATAAAAAAATCCATATTGTCAAGCTTGTACTACCAGTGAAGTTTCTCATTTTAGTCTTTGCTTTAGATTTGGAAAACAAACCATCTTCTGATCCTTCATATCATTGTCAGAATTATGAATACCTCTGGTCAACATTAGAAACCATTAGTACCACAGATTGAAGAGAATTAACACATATTAAACTCCTTTCCAACGTCACCATTACTGGAAACAATACATCATCACACTAAGGATATAAGTAAAGTTCATATCTGTTTGCAAATTCCTGTGACGGCAATTTTTGTTCATTTTACAGCCTGGACAAAGTCACAGATTATCCAACTGTACAGAAGTCATCTGTAAGGGAGACAACAAGGTAGATGTAGTTCCAGTGCGCTGTCCACCTGTAAAGGAAATTACCTGTGCAAACAAATATCCAGCTATACTGGTACCTGATGAAGATGGCTGCTGTTACCACTATGAGTGTCAATGTAAGCACTGGTAGTTTAAGGAATAACCTTTTTAAAAAAAAACACAATACTTTGCACAGATTATATGAGCATTTTCTTTTCTTAGGGCTGCTCTATATATTGTAGTATATTTGCTTCAGTTTTAAATTCTTTCTTCTACATTAATTTTCATGTTGATATTCTAAATGTTTTCTCTAAATATTTACCAGGTGTGTGCAGTGGATGGGGTGATCCTCACTATATTACTTTCGATGGAACCTACTACACTTTCCTTGAAAACTGCACTTATGTCCTGGTGAAACAGATTATACCTAAATATGACAACTTCCGTGTTTACATTGACAATTACTACTGCGATGCAAGAGATGGACTTTCCTGTCCTAAATCCATTATTATTTTCTACAAATCTGCAGAAGTTGTGCTGACCCGTGAACTCATGAATGGTGTGATGACCAACGTGGTAAAATACACATTTTTTATTTCTCTATTTTTCGCAAAAAAGAAAGAAGGTCCATAGGATTTCCCTGATTCTCATTTGAAATACAGTCTGTTAGAATATATTATCATGGCAGTGTGAGGGCAGTAGGTATCATTAGGTAAAAATAATTATACCAGTTTCTAAGAACAAAATGTCAGAAACAGCTTAGGACTATGCAGATATGAATATATTATGTGCATGTATATGTGTATATAAAACCACTAGGAAACAGACTAATAGAGCTGATGAAGAGGGAAGTCAGAAAGAATGTTTACTCTGGTGCTTGATTCATGTTTCATGAAAACTAGTACATTGTGCTATTCACATGTAAACAAAGACATTATGCAGAAACACAAATTCGTATCACAGGTGTGATTCTCATGGTGAAGATGGGTATGGTCCCTCCGCACAGGGAACTTCAGGCACCAAACTGAGCCATGACATGATTCCCCCTCCAATTCCCTGCTGGAAAGAGAGGCATAGGTGAAGAATCAGGTGACTGGGAGTGTCACTTCACCTTCATGATCCTAAACACTGTCAAGCCAGTGAAAACAAGTCAGTCCCACTGTGACGCTCAAGAATCTATTAGCTGATTAGAGAACACAAAGAGGTGGAATGAAGAGTTTGTTCAATATGCACTTTCACCCTACAGAGCCATGCCAAGTTCTTACCTGCAGACAGAAAAGCATGCTGAAACAATTAGTCCAGTGATTCCATATGAAAGGAAACAGTAACTGTTTTAACTCTTTGAAGTTTTAACTCTTAACTTCATCCCAATTCAATGAGAAGAAAGTAGCAGAATCGTTCCTGACAAAAAGTTATGGAGCAAACATGTACAATTTCATAAGATACAGGATGCAAATTGAATAGCTTAGATTAATGAATAAATTTGACTGCTGCATAAAACTGGTACCAGAGACATCTGACTTCATTTTGAATTCAGACAACTCTTCCAGTGCCAAGCAACATGTAGTATAGGCACGGTGTGATTTTGCAGCAAAGTTATTACATAATAACAGCAGGAATATTTCTGTAGTTAAACAAAGCTGCCACTCATTTTCATATGAAAAAATGTTTACAGTAAACAAAATGATGAGGGATACAAAGAAAATACTTGAACTCAGAATGCTGTGCATTAGCACACACTGCACAAATACAGTACATAGAAGACATTTAGATTATTATCACACTATAGCAATATAGTAATACAAGCTGAGATATTAATGCATATATATGCTGTTATTGAGATGCCAGTGGGAACTGGATGTGATGCACAACAATGTGGAGCTATGCATGATTATGAAGATTAGAAAATACTTTATTTAAAACAATCAGGCAGAATTATACTGAAGTTGTTGTTTGTTTTTTGTTTGGTTTTGTTGGTTTTTTTTTTAACCCTGCATTCAGATGTACTTCAATCAAAAGATTGTCAAACCAGGCTTCAAAAAAGATGGCATTTATTTCTCCAGTCTTGGCATCAACATGATTGTTGAAATACCAGAGATTGGTGCAACCATCACCTTTAGCGGGCTGATTTTCTCTGTGAAACTGCCATTCAGCAAATTTGGCAACAACACCGAAGGACAGTGTGGTAAGACAGATGCACTAATTGGAGGTGGAACTCTTTCTCCACCCTACTGTGGATATTCTCACCCACTCTGGCTAGGCATGATTAACAGAAATTTTTAAAGAGCAGTAAAATGGAACTGAAAAACAGTTCTGCTCTTCAACTTCTGTAGGATCAAAAGATCAATATTTCATCAACTTGTTTTTTTTCTTTGGGGCTTGGGTTTTATGTTTGTATCTTTTTCCCTAACCAAAACTAAAGTCATATAACGTTATATGAAGCAACACACCTTATACATTTCATGAGTACATCACAATCAAACATCTAAATGTATTGTGCATCTCTGACGTGGTTTATGAGACTTGCACGGCTTGTCTTTTCCAGGAACATGTACAAACAATCAATCAGATGAATGTCGCTTACCAAGTGGTAAGATCATTTCTTCCTGTCCCCAAATGGCTCATCACTGGATCGTTGGCAATGACACATCATGCCATGGAGTACCAGTACCACCAAGTGTAACCACACCTCCACCAAAGCCTCACTGTGAAACACCTGAACTCTGCAAGCTTATCTGGAGCAAGTAAGAAAAAAACCTGAATTAATTCACTCTCTAGACAAAACGATTTCAGTGTCTTACAAGAAGAATAAGAACCATAGCCTTAGCATGTGATAATAGCTGAAAATGTCAGCTTAATGACAGGATGTATATAGTGAAAAGCCTTTGCAAAAGAGACTGCTCTTCTTTAATGACTTATACCAAAAGATAACTGAGCAAGGAGAGGTCAAGACAGAAAATAGGGGATGCAGCAAGCAATAGAATCCATGCTCCCTGGGTTGCAGCCACACAGATTTATGTTATCTTTCTCCCTACCAGGGTACACTTACTTGCTTGTAGTTACTTTAGCTCACAGCTATTGTATGTGCAATTTTTTCTCCTTTTTTTCCCCTTTTTTCTCAATCTGATAGAGATGTCTTTTTCATGAAATTGCTGGTGTCAGACTGATGAAAATTTGTGTACGCATATAGAAACACTATGACTGTTAGCCTCTCTAGAAAAATAGTGGAGCTTCAGGTTTCCTAATCTTTCCTTTACTGAATCTATCTCCCAGGTTATTGGCCATTCTTAGGGTTTTATTTCTTGTAATACATTCCTTCCTGAAGTAGAGAGTCACATGCCATTAGTTGGGAAATGCTGTCTGACAGGAATAAATGTTATATAATGATTGGTTAACATAAAAGGGGTTTGATTACTTTTCTGTCTGCAGGGTTTTTGCAGAATGCCATGCTGTGATACCACCAGAACCATTTTTCAAAGGCTGTGTTTTTGATGGATGTCGCATAGATGATGAATCCATGCAGTGCTCCAGTTTGGAGATATATGCTACAGAGTGTGCTGCTAGAGGTGTTTGCATTGACTGGAGAGGAAAGACCAACAACATATGTCGTAAGTACTGCAGAACTCAAAAATGTGTGTAAAAAATGGTAGTAATTAGTGTTTTATTCTGTAAACACATTTTACATCTAACATTTGACAACTGCCTACAAAAATACAGTGACATCCTTACTCACAGAAGCTGCAGATGAATAAGGCAAAGCTGTAGTCACTTTTGCTGCAAAAATGCATGTAAAGTCAATTTTTGATCTTTTTTTCTTCTTTTTTTCCATACAGCATACAACTGTCCAGCAAACACAATATATAAGCCATGTGGGCCCATTAATCCTGCTGTCTGTGACCCAAGGTATGGAAAGACCAAAAAACCAACCTCAAAATACCTGTTTATATTTTGTGTTTTTTCTATTTTTACCTATCTACTTTCCTTAGAAAATTGAGTTACTTCATAATGAAATGTCTTGTGAACTTTGATAATTTAATCAAGATTTATAAGTATCAATCAGCTCTATGAATATGCTCTTCCTGTTGCACTTCTGAAAATGTGAATTATTTTTTTTACCTGACATTACAACCTTCTACATATGCTGCTCTTTCTCCTGGTTCACTGCAAAACCATTATACTCACATACATGCCTTCCTCCCACTCTAGCTCTATCGAGCTTCCTGGCTATGGAGTAACTGAAGGATGTTTCTGTCCTGAAGGAAAGACACTCCTCAGTGTAGGCAGCAACATCTGTGTCCCTGAATGCGGTAAGCCATCTGTAGCTGGCTTGGGGATTAAACAGAGATCAGGACTGATAGGAGGCCTGTGTTCTACTGCAATCTTCTACACAGTCAGATCACGGCCAAATCAACCTCTTCGAGCTCCTTTAGTCTTCCCATTTGAAAATTGAGTAATAATCAATATTGCCTTTTTTCCATCTTCCTTCCTTACATGAGACCTACGAAGATGGTAGAACTCTGTATTTCAGAAGTACTAGTCTGAATATTAATTTTCTTGTTAGTTTTATCTTCATGTTATTTGTATTTGAAACTGCACAAATTTACTTCTTTATGTCAGTTCTCAGTGGTGTTAACATCTTTTTTTTTTTTTTTTTCCAGTTTGTAGGGAACCAAATGGAGTATCCAGATTGGTGAGTATAACAGTCAATGTGGTTCCTCAAGTACAGACAAGTGAAGCACACAAAACCAACGTTTTGCTTAGGTTGGGGGAGATTTTAGTTTTTTTTCAAATATTCATTCCCTTTTAGTCTTAAAAATAATTATGAGTGCTGGAGCAGAAACCACATTAATCCCTAAGAAATTTAACAGTAAGTGATGGGATGCTCTTTCAATAACCATCACCTCACATACTGAAAAAAAAAGAAAAAAAAAAAAAGGGAGAAAAAAGAGATAGATGGTAGTAGTGGAACTTTGGCATATGTGCTTCTTTTACTTCCACAAATTTGGCTTGCTAAAGCTACTAAAGATGAAGGGACAGACAAATAGCAAATTTTGCGGGTTGCTGATAGTGTTAATTGTCTGCATTCTTAGTTCCTCAGCTGCCGTACAAATTATGGACATTTCTCTCTGTAACCTAATGTGCACATGAGTATGTTGTATGATAATGTCTTATTCAAAAATTTATGCAAAACTCCATCACATTTCCTTTAGATCTCTCGTACCCCTCATACTAACACTACTAATAAATAGAAAGTGGTAGCTGCGTGACCATGCTCAGAATCTTCAGTGGTCTCCAGTATCTTCCCCTAACTAGCTTCAGTTTGAGGATTTCTTATAATCTAAAAATACTAGAAATATGAAAGGCTGATGCAAGCAGGTATCACTTAAGTCAACTAGAAACAAATAGAATTATTTTGGTTTGAATCGATTTTTTTTTTCTTCCTTCTGTTTTCTTTTTCTTTTTTATATAGCCAGGAGAAAAGTGGACTAAAGATTGCCAGGAATGTTTCTGTGACAAAAATACTCTTAAAGTGCACTGTAAAAAACACGAATGTCCTGTGACACAGCAAGTATTTTGTGATGAACCAGGTTACAAGCCTGTTCAGGTACAGATACCAGAAGATCCATGCTGTAGCAGGACTGAGTGCTGTAAGTGCTGTTTTAGTTCTTTATCATGGGGGAACATACTATATTCCTTTTGGGGAATTCCAGCAATAATTTCTCATTCTTTTTAATACTTTGCATTGATTTCATAATGCTTTTCTCCCTCATCCCACTTCTTGGGACCCTCTTGCAGAGCATTTACTAGATGCCTGAAGATTTAAAGATTAAAAGATTTTACATAGATGGAGAAAAGTAACTGGAAATCTCCTATAATTTAGCATCGAAAGCCTTTAATGCAATCATCACCCTGAACCAATATTCAAAAACTATTTAAAGTGTTTTCAGTTTCAAAGACCAGTATATTAAAAAACTAACTTAAAAAAAAAAATCTCTTCAACTTTTAAATATTGCTCAAGAAAGTTCCCAAACCTCTGAGAGTTATCAGATTTCCCAACTGGGACAAATTTCTCTTTGGAAGTATCTCTTTGCAGTAATCACTGCTCTATTCATCTCAGACAATGCTTTGTTTTACAAAGGTTATGGAAATGCTCATTCACTTTAAAAATAGCTGGACAAATACACTGAATTAGTCATTATACTAGCTTGTGTAAACACCACCATATTTGCCACATGGCAAAACTTCTGAAGTTCATGCAAAACAAAATGACTTTAATTTAAAAATTTCTGAGTTTGTTATTTTCTACATTCTCTTACCTTAGGCTGCAACACTAGCCTCTGCCCTGATGTCAAGCCCCAGTGCTTAAAGGGACAGGACGTTGTCACAATACTGCATCATGGAAAATGCTGCCCTACCTTTGAATGCAGTGAGTACTTTGCACCTTCTTCATGTGTTATTCAAAGATCCATTTTGCTAAGTTTATGAATACAAAGACCTTAAAAGACAAAGATGCAAATTAACTGTGTTATAGTATTGGGCCAACAAAACATCATTTTTTTCACATACTTCTTCTTAAAACCTTTATGACACCATCATTTTTTCCTTCTTTACAGGACATGGCTGTGTAGTCAATGAAACCTACTATGCTGTAAGTACACGGAGTAACTCACTATAAAAATGTGCCTTTCACATAGGCACAACGCAATGTTTTTGAGACTCCTGTCATGGCCCATATTTTGCAGAAAGGCCCAAGATTATTAATTTTTTAATTGATGTAGGCATATCACCATCCTCTCTATGAGAAAAAGAATTTTCTGCTGTCCTTTCTGCATGAGCAGAATTTAATTCCAAAACGGATATTAACAACAGAAACTGCTTAAATAAAACAACCAAAATTGTATCTAAGGGTAGTTTAGCCCATACATAGTTCGGTTTTGTATTGTCTGTGATGTACATACACAAAGTAACTTGCTTTTACTGACTAATAATGGCTTTTTTTCTGACTTGCCCTAGCCTGGAGCTGTCGTTCCATCAGGCCCCTGTGAAGAATGCACCTGCTTTGAATCCTCTTCTTCAAGCCCTCACCATGCTACTGTCAAGTGCAAGCCTGTTATCTGTGACACATACTGCCCGGCGGTGAGTGCTATTTTGCTGTCAGTAATTCCAACCCCACTCAGCTCAAATATCCACCAATTAGGGTCAGTGTCCTGACTCAATGTTATTTCCTCTCTATTTCCTTCAAAACAGGGTTATAAATATACAAGGAAACCTGGACAATGCTGTGGCACGTGCAAGGCAGCGGCTTGTGTAGTGACTGTGGGAGGCAACATTACACGTGTGCTCCAAGTAACTATCCCTGTTTTAGTTCACTTTTGGTGGACTCTGCCAGTCTTTTCACTCTTTCCTCTCCTTGTCTCTGTCACATTTATTTACTTCATCTTTTCTCATCTTAGACAAATGCTTATTCAGGCAGGGAATAAACTGTCTCACACAGCTTAAAGAGTACCCTGAGCCATGAAACTCCAGTTCTAACTAAGACTTCTGGAATTAACTGTGATACTGAACAATTGGCTTTCAGAAATCAACGCAAAAAAATACATAAGGGAAAGCAACGGGCTCCTATTTGCCCTCAGCTCTGAAAATATAACACCCGTTTTGCTTAAAGGGTGATTTTATCTGTGGAGGCAGTCTTCTGCTCCAAACAGCCAATCTCAAGTTAGCTGAGGGCTTTAGGACAGGATGAGTCAGTGAAGCCAGCAGAAATTCTGCCATGTATCTGAATGGACCTACCCATAAATTGTGATGACAAAACAATTGAAACACAAATTAATCTTTCAAAATGAGTCCACATACTTATCCTATTCACACAAAAAGCATTTCCATATCCAGATAAAAACACAGCCTCTTCACTTGGTTAGTGAATAGGATGAGTAACTATCAGCTGACATTCAAGGAAATTGTTTGGAATAATCAAACTGCAGTATGCAGCAATGATAAGACACTAGGTGGAGATGTGCATTTCATTTTTATGTAAGATTTTTATTCACCTTAATTTTAACTCCTTTCAGGTTGGAGAATTCTGGAACGCACCTGGTGATAAGTGTACAACTTACACATGTGAAAAATATGATGACCAGTTCATTCAAGTCATGTTGCAAAAAAGCTGTCCTGCATTTAACGCTGATGACTGTGATCCAGTAAGTACTCTTCTAACAGTGCTCATGTTTGAAAAGCTTGCCATGGCTAACATCAATGATAGAAGGATCATAGTGTCCAAAGAAAATACCTAGCAGAAGCATCACACCCGATGTATTTCTCACTTTATCCTCTCTGAATCTGAGCGCTATCAAATTTAATTTCAGTAAAACAAATCAAAATTAAAATGGGTGATACATCAATCGTCATTCAGGATTGTGCACTAGAAAAAAGAGTTCAGCATAATGTTTTGGATTCCTAAAAGTGTGAGATGACCTAAAAGCAAGAATCTTATCGAAAAATAATGGGATTTTTATTCCTAAATTATTTAAGAATATAGATTAATTTTAGAATTCATTTATTGAGAGAAAAGGTGAAGGAAAATAAGCTACTTCAGTTCACAACATTATTCAACTTAATACAGCCCAGGGTAGATTAGAACCAGCCCCACACACCTGGGAAGTCAATTATTTCATTAATTGTGTTACCCTGTCTGACATAATCCTTCACTGTACTGACCTTGGCCACTCAAAATATCCCACATGCACTACAAGCTTTATTTATGAAATTTTGCTACTGAACTCTGATGGCAGCAAAGCAGTCCCAAACCCTCTCAATGTCAGCTTTCAAGGAATTCTTATTAATATTGAATTGAAGTAGTTAAGTGCCCTTAATATTTAGCCTTGCTTGAAATTAGATTTCATGTCAATACAAAAAACTTCCTGGTGTCAGAGAAATTTAGGAAGCAGGGATATGCTTCTTAAGGGATATGCTAATTTTCAGCTTTGCAGATATGAAACCTAAGTTATCTTTTTCTGCTCTCTCACTCAAGGATGACATCAAACTATCTGATGATGGCTGCTGTAAAGAGTGCCGGAAACTTCCCAAGAGTAAGTAATGATAATATGTGCCTTTTAGGTATATTAGTCCATACGTAGACAGAAGAGGTGAACAGGCCAAGTTTGGGACCACTGCCTCACACTGGGGAGAGAAAGGAACAGGTGGAAACAGAAAGGAACGGAACATTTCCAGCACTCCCTTTAGGGCCTTGAAAAACATAGATATGGTGATGTTTCTTATCACCTACTGTTAAATGTTGGCCTTTTGTGGGAGAGAGAGGACTATGACTATTCTCCATAGATAAATTCTCCTCGAGGAGGAAACAGAAGCCAGTCCTGGGATGTGAGTGTGCACTGAGCAGTTGCCACAGTACTGCTCTTTATTTCTGCATCCTGCACCAAAGTTGCATAAGCAGAAGGGCATTTTTCATTCATTGATAACACAAGAAGCAAGAGACATCATTTGGCCCTTAGCAATTAAAAGATAAATGCCCTGTGACCTAATTTCCTATTTCAGCTCCATTATCTCAAATTTCTACTACAAACTCTCATATTTATATGCATATATATTTTAACCTGTTTTCTCAGGTTGTATGAGGCACAATACTACTACTGTCATCAAACATAATGGATGTGTATCTCCTGCACCTGTTGAGATGACATACTGCGAAGGCAGCTGTGATGCTTATGCACGGTAAGTGGTATAAACGACAATTGTGGCCTTTTGTCTTCTACTGTTTACACCAGTTACATAAAGCAAATCACAAATGGTTTTCTAGCATGTCCAACATCCACTCAGTCATCAGTGGTTTCTATTGTGTTAACTAGAGTTTTTAACATAGACGATGTTGTACTAGCTTAATTGCGTAGAGACTCACACAGTTTTAACAGCCTGTTCAGTGTCATAGTGAACAGACCTGAGTCTTGACTTTGACCATGTGAAAGTGAGGTTGTTTTTCACTATTCTCTCATTTTTGACTGGCTTAATATGGATCAATTAATTTACTTTTTCTATGCCCTAACGAAGAGAAAGGTCTATCCATTTTTACAGCGAGGAGCAGCTTAGTAATATTTCACCACAATAATCAAAAATTAGTATTACTGAGCAATAGTCCCACATGCAAACACAACTTCTGGTTATATTTAGTAATGGGTGGGAGAGGCGGTGGTATTTCTCATATAATTTCTGAATATTTCTCTTTTGTTGGTTTTGCAATCAGATATTCTCCAGAGGCAAACACAATGGAACATAAATGCTCGTGTTGTCAGGAGATGAAAACCAGCCAAAGAAAGGTGACTCTGACATGCAGTGATGGAACCTACCTTGATCACTCATACACCTATGTGGAGAAATGCAGCTGTGTGAGTGCTGACTGCATTCCCCAAGACAGTCTTCAACAGACAATAAAAGGGATAAAGACCTCTCAGGAACAAGTGAATGTCAAAAACTGGAACTAGAGAGAAGTCGTCAAACAAGGGTTGAACAAAAAAAAAAAACCCAAAAAAAAAAAAAAAAAAAAAAAAAAAACCAACAAAAAAACTTTGAAAAAATACAAAAATGTCAAAAGCAGCTAAGATTTTGGATGAACAGGTGATATTTCCTGCATACAAACTCAATATGTCTGTCTATTATTTCCGTTTTCATTATCAATATATCTCTCATTGTTTTTCATACCTTTTGTTTCACACCTTGAGAAGTACAGCATAAAGTCATTTTGACTCTCTGTTTCTTTATTTTTCTTTTTGCATTAAGGGAAACTTAGACTGCAGAAAGCCATACCTTCTCAAAACGATAAACTTCAATGTTTTGAATAATTTATGATGGGTGTATTTCCTTGTATATTCTTGTGAGAAAAAGAAAGAAAACCCATCATGAGAAGCTGCTGCACACTTCTTTGTTTACATAACACCATCAGCATAGTAACTGTATGAAAATATGGAAATATTTTTTGTTTGTGGTTAACTGTTTACAGAAGAAGTATATATATATTTTTGCCAACAAGGGCATATGAAGGTTTTTTGTAAACAAAAGTTAATAATAATAATAATAGTAATAATAATAATAATAATATATGTAAATTCTTTCCTATGAAGGTTTAAAAAGTTGAAACATTGCTATTTATTTTGTTTTTGGAAAAATGATTTATTGGGTCATTTCTTTCAGAATTAATATTACCCCATTTCTTAGTCTTAGTCATATTATCTGGGTGTGGTATACTTTCTTCTTCTATTTTGTTTTGGAATATTATTTTATTTTTGTTCCTTACGAAAATAGTAATGATTATTAATAAATTTTAAGCATTTTACAGCACGACTCCTTTGATTTTTTACTGAATCCCTCACATGAGAGCTGCTGACCCTGTAAATACTTGCTTCCCATCCTACTACAGCCATTTCTCAATAGCTCCAGGTCAAAAGTCAAGCTAGACTGTGGTACCCAACCCCCTGCAGAGATTTGATACTTCTTTGAATGAAGGGCATTCACAAGCAAATACTGGAAGTGTTCCCAGCACATCACTTTAGATGCTATCAATTAGTGGGCTTCCAGTAAGCAAGCATACCTTTGAGTCTATACATATTTTGTAGCTCTGAAAGTTCTTTAACTGACAGATAGAAATTATCCAAAGTATTCCAAACCAGTCAGTCTCATATTTTAGAGTCCACTGCAACATACATAAATCTAAAACCTGAAATTGCACTGTTGTAAATCTGCAGGTTTTGACAGGTTACTGTTCAGCTTTAGTTATGTTATACTTGAACAAGTCACCACAGATCTGACTGTAGATTGTATAAATTGCCAAGCAACATGTTTTACACAATTTACAAATGCCTTCTTTAGGATCAGCAGGAGAAACAGTGTGGTGGTTTAGACCCTGCTGGGATCGGAGACCACGTTGTCGTTGTCCCTCCCGCACCCTTAAACTGAGTAGGGCACAAACCCTGGGGTTGAAATAAGGTCAAATTTAATACAACAGCTTAATAAATAACAATCTGAACAACAACAATAGCAATAATAACAACAATAAACAGTAATAGCAGTAAATAAGACAAAAGATATACAGAGAAATACCACAATGGACACAGCCAGCCAGCGCATGCTTCCCAGGACAAAAGCCACAAAGGAAAGCTTCCCGCACTGCTGCGCCAGACCTGACGTCAGCATGGTATGAATAATCCGGCTGGAGATCCCTTCCCCCTGCTGGGGAAATTAAACGCTATCCTAGCGGAACCAGGACAAACAGTGAAAAATTAAAGGTGATGACCTTTCTCCTAGCCTACAGTTTGGACAGCTCAGTAAAGGGAGTAGCAACACAACAACATCATCTTTGTGTGGGTGTCCTGCAGCAGCTTAGGCTGCTTTTTCACCTGTTTTTCTTTCACAGAACAATAACAAGCAATATACTTTCCCACTCAGAGTTGAGCATTGAGTTCAACTGAGGATCACTAGTAATGTCATACTTCTTGTTGGCAAAAATCCCTACCTCCTCCCTGCTTCCTGTTGACAAATTGGTATTCCACTCTCTAGTTTTTCCAGTCCTTAGGCTCTTCTACTTCCCAGTGGGGCCCCAGGTGACATACTGGTCTGTTCTCTCCTTTCTGCTTAACACAGTAGGCTTCCCAGTTCGCAACTACTACTAAATTCATGATGGGTCCAGCAAATGACAGATTCTCTGGCCTTCCCAGGCAAGCTAGGAAATGATTCTTCTCCCACTCATTCTGCAGAACGGAAAATAGATTGTTTATAATACAAAATCAGTTATTATGCACTATTTTGGTCCAGAACAGCTCCTTGTCCACAGTTAGCCCAGTGAAATATCAGATTCCCTGCATGTTGCTTCAGGATCATTGTTATTTTTCCATGCAAACCCTGTATCTCAACATCCCAGCAGCTACCCTCTTTCCTGGAAAACTCTGTGTGTATTGTCTGTACCACTAGCTACTTCATACAACTTACTGAAAGTGGAAAAACTAATATGATGAGGAAGAAGGGAACTGAGAGATGCATAATAGCTGAGCAGCGCTACAGTCTTGGGGAGGAGTGGGTGGAGAGCTGCCAGTCAGAAAGGGACCTGAGGGTGTTCACTGACAGACGGCTGAACAGGAGATAGCAGTGTGCCCAGCTGGCCGAGAAGGCCAATGGCATCCTGGCTTGTGTCAGAAATAGCGTGGCCAGCAGGGACAGGGAAGGGATCTGACCCCTGTGCTCGGCACTGGTGAGGCTGCACCTCAATGAATGGGTTCAGCTGTGGGTCTCTCACTCCAAAAAGGCCATTGAATGACTCCAGCGTGTCCAGAGAGTGGCAACAAAGCTGGTGAAGGGCCTGAAGAACATGTCATACGAGGAATGGCTGAGGGAACTGGGGGGGTTTAGTCTGGAGAAGAGGAGGCTGAGGGGAGACCTCATTGCCCTCTACAGCTCCCTGAAAGGAGGGTGCAGAGAGCTGGGGATGAGCCTCTTTAACCAACTAGTAAGTGATAGGACAAGGGGTAATGGCCTCAAATTGTGCCAGGGAAGGTTTAGACTAGATAGTATTAAGTGTTTCTGTGCAGAAGTGGTTGTTGGGCATTGGAATGGGCTGCCCAGGGAGGTGGTGGAGTCCCCATCCCTGGAGGGGTTTAAGAGTTGTGTCGACATAGCGCTGAGGGATCTGGTGTAGTTGGGAGCTGTTAATGTTGGGTTGATGGTTGGACTGGATGATCTCCAAGGTCTTTTCCAACATAGACAATTCTGTGATATCTGGCATGTGGGAAGACTGAGAGGTCATAACAACAGGGTCAGCAGAGGCCAAAACTAACCTAGAGTTTGGTGGCATAACAACTAAAAAAAGAAAGCAAAGAAATTGACAGACTTTGGTCCTAGCAAGGGGAGATAAGGAGAAAAGGAAAGAAGGAAGGGAAACATAACCCAAGGCAAACCACAGATGCATGCTGAGGATGTACTGGAGACCCTGCCTTGAAGAGTAAGGATCTGTATCACAGATACAGTCCCAGTGCTGGGAAAGAGCAAGTAGAAATCCTCAGTTCAAGAGAAGAACAGGGGACAACATGTTTTGGGCATGAAGGAGCAAGTGGAAGGACTTGCATGGACTCCCTGAAACAAGACAAGGAGCAATTGAAAAGCAGAGAGCCACAGTGGATGTAACAGACCAGCTTCCCAAATTTCCCTTGACATAGGACCTATCTTTGCTCTGAGTTACTCCAGACACAATCTGGGTAACCAAAGTAAACGTTTCAAAAAACTGGGAGGAATGAGATCAGTTATCTCTCTCAGAATTAAACTGGCAATTTTTTTAAACCGTAGATAAATAATAAATTCAATAGTGTTACCAAAGTGATTGGTTTGGTAACTCTTTGTTGACAAAGGTCATAGTACTGTGCAGGTCACACTGAACTATATTAGTGTAGCTATTTAATGTCTATTACACCAAGGTAACACTAGAGGGCTCTAGGCTCACAGTTTACAAGCCTTAGGAAAAGGGTTTCTTTCAAGGCACTTCGAAGTGAGCCACATAATAACTGTTGCCTTGCTTTCAAAGCATTAAGATAAACTTTGCTCTTGAATCTACAGACATCCATTCCACATAACATACCAAGACTTGTTTATACATCACTTTTTTTTTTTTTTCTTATCTAATCATCTTTGGAACGCAAATAAATTGCAGCAGAGAAATCATTTGCTTACAACAGAATTTATTCCAGCTGCACAAAAAACATTCAAAGGCTTTGGGGTCTAATTTCAATACTGGCTGTCAGCAGTCCTTCCTTGGGCTTTGTACACTTGCTCTCCACTCAAGACTCCTGTTACGTAGCCTAACTACTGCATGACCAGCTTATTTTTTCCTCTTTTCCAGACAGGATTTTAAAACTGTGCAGTGTAAATAACAAATCACTAATAATCCCTTTTCAACTATGCTTTGTAATTATCAGTAACACATAAAATACAACCTGAAATTATCTGTCTATTCAGATTTACTGCTCAGGAAACCACTTCAAGTAGTTCATTTGACTGTTAAAGCATAACTGCCAGCTTTTAAACTACACCACATTCTGAAAACATCTATGCACAGACCTGGGATTGTTTGTGACACAATCCAGGAGCAGGGCTGATAAAATACAAGTCAAGAATGGAAACCACACTTGATAATAGCAAAACCCAACTCAAAGGAGGGAGCTTTCTTCCTCTTCTGTAGGTTTTGTTCTACCATTGAAAAAAAAAAAAAAAAAAAAAAAAAAAGAGCAGTTCTGTTGCAACAAACCAAATTAAAACAGAGTTTTACAATCGAACAGGAGACTAATTCTATTTTAACATTATTAATGTAATAATAAAGCAATTATAAATGCACAGAAAATACTCTTTTTGCAAATGATGCAGTGCTCATGACTGTCATGTTTTCTTCGCTCCTTACTGTTTCAAAATTTATCTTCCTTCTTGAGACTCAGATTTCTTTCATCATTCATTATAAATCTTATTTATAACTACAATTTGGTTATAAAGAACCAGCAAATGTTTGCACTGTTACAGTAATTGTTGTTACTAACCACCATTCACATAGTTAAAATCTTTTAAATAGACAGAAACGTACTCTAAATCCTCTCCTGCTGTTATAGCCATGCATGCAAATAAAATGCCACTTTTGCCTTCCTCTGTTTTAAGAAAGCAAAGTCTGTCCAGGCAGTCAAAAATGGAGGCATTAAACATGAACAATTAAGACAGCTCATGCTCTAAGTGTCATTAAATGCTGTAGACAACTGCATGAGTCTTAATTCATTCTTAAATTAACCAATCCTTATAACCCCAAACTAAATCATTGTTTCTTCACTTGCACCAGTCTAACCACAAGGATATCTTCACAGCTGTTACTGGTTTTCACTGGTGGTGTTCTGGAGAATGAGATTATTCTACCTGATGCAGTTCTTTCACTTGCTCTGCTATTAATGCTTTCATGCTTTATAACCTTATCCTAATGGAAATTCAGATCCATTATTCAGATATCTGCTATTTTACAGGAAATGAGCATTATAATTGCACTAAATTTGTGTTGACTGAAGATAACACAAAACAATACTGAATCACATACCTCACAGCAAGGTGCTGTTGCATAGTATTCATAACAGAGAAGTTGTCACAGTACACTTGATGTCACAGAAACATGTAAAAAAAGCCCTTTACCTTTAGCAAGGAAGCTATGGGATCAATATAATCAATCCCTCCGTAATCCTAGGCAAGATTTTAATGACTGGTATTTCAACAGTCTTTAAATTCAACTGAGATTCCATCAGAAGTAATTTCACAACCTAAACCATTCTCAGATTTCAAATATACTTATAAAAGGGGGGAAAAAACAAAGTTATTAGACTGTAAATTTATATTGCCTCATTACAGAGTCTATATTTATTTCTATATGTGTGTGTGTGTGTGTGTGTAAAGACCAGCAAATGTATATCTAGGACAAACATATCAACAATCCTCCTTCCCATTAATCTATAATCTTCAGTCTGAAATGGTTAGCACCAGAGGCTTCACACACACAGCCTGTTAATTCAGAGCGACCACTAACCAGATATAAGAGTAACCTGTAATTTTATTTCAAACCAGCAAGCTGAAGGTCCTGAAGAAAATGCATCTCTGAAGCAAGCTTTCCAGCAGAATACAAACATTTAGCAGAACGGTCACAAAATCTGGGTTTTTACATGTACAAATAACAGCCCTTTGCCACATTAGCTTATCATCGATTTATTGTATCTGCGGCTCTTAAATTCTTTCCTGAAGATTTCCTCTGTGTCATTATCTTTGCGAGGGGAACAGTGAAGGAAAAGGAGGAATGCTGCCAAAAAGTGTATGAAGTTCAGTCAGCCGTCAGACCACACGGATTCACATGTGCCTCTCCACCAGTGCCAGAATCTAGCCATGGAAGGCAGCCCTTCCATAGCAGCGGGCAGCCAAGGCCTCAGTTGTTATCTACATAAAACCAGCACGGACACTGCTGAATCACACCCTGGAAAAGAGATACTTCTGTGGGATCATCAAAAAAGCCAGGTCACAGAGGCAACACAATAATGAACTGCCCCTCTTAGGAATGAATACTTGATCTTACAGATTGCCTTTATATTAAATGCAGAGATATATTTGTGCAAAAATCTGGGCCAAACCTTTGTTAATACTTGAACTCCTACAAGTTCTCCTGTGACTTATGCACTATAAAACTGATTTAAATCATCAGCCACTTCTTTGGCGCAAGGAAGACTTCAGCTGATTAAAAGACTACGTGATCTAACCTAATCTGCCCCTTCTCAGCTCTCCAGGCTCAGAGTACCCTGCAGAGACAGGGCAAAGAATAGCTCAAGTCTGCTCAGCTCCTGTGAACCTCACAAAGCTCATCAGCTCTTCTGCTTCAGTACCAAAGAAGCCATTTTTTTCACTCCTGAAGCAGAAATTCACACAAAATGGCAATCCTCAACCACAAGGCCAAAGCTAGCCTGCACTCCAAGGGACACAGAAAAAAATGTCAGAATTACACTGGCGGAAGTACAGTGGACGTGGCATTAGCAGGATCTTGATTTACCTCACAGGAAAATGCAAACATGCACTGGGACTAATCTCTGAGATTTTCAGGAAACTGTGAAAATGTCTTGGAGACTCTTTTTTACAGTTCATCCACCTGAACTGAAAAAATTACCAAATGTCTCAGTAAGCACACCTCACTTACCCAATTGAGGAAGAACATTTGGTCAACACAAAAGGCTTAGAAATAAATAAATAGACAAAAGTTACCAGAGAGAGACAGAAACTTTCTCCTACCTTGGTTCACTCCTTCTGGTATGGTCACACTGATGTTATTCCATGATTTTTCTAGCAATCATGACAGCACCATCAGGCCTTCATATGCTGGGAATAAAACACAAAGCAGAGCATGAAGATTACAATCTTCCTTGCATTTATGACAGCAATGCTAAAGAAGAGGCCGTCTTTCTAAATGTACATTTATTATTTCAAGATGTGAATTCACTTCAAACGATCTGAGATTAATCTGATCTGATGATGTGGCCAAGCTAAGCTTTCAGAAACTGCCCATAATAAAGCTGCCCGGTAGCAAATTGATTCAGTCCTGGCAACTGTGTTTTTTAAAAGCTTACATCAAAAATAGAATTACTGCAATGCATTACGAATAATTTTCCACACATCATTTAGTCACAAGTGCCATTAAATAATAAAGAATCAAACCACACTGCTCCATATGGCTTTTTGAAAGCTCCTTCTACAAGGGCTCAGAGTAAACAGTATGGGGTGAAACAAATTTATCTGAATGTGTCGCAACCTGTTCATCCATCATGTAAGAACATTTTGAGAGGGAGGAAAGGTAACAGCTGCCCACTGCCTTCGGAGAGTTTTTCCTACTCAAAACACCACCATGGCTCTCACAAACTGCTGGAGATAAAGCTGCAAAAAGGTGGCAGCAGAGGAGTTGTGAGGGGCTGGGCAGAAGGAGGTTGTGTCCTTCCCAGGAGCTAACCCAGAACTCACCGAGCTCCAGGAGTGTCCTCCTGAGAAATACTGAGCAACGCCACAGAGGGAGGACCCCCTTCCCCAGGCGGCCTTCAGGTACACCATCTTAAACCTGCTGGGGCAGTGCAGGGCATGGGGCGGCAGCAGTGGGAAGGTGAGCCGCCCGAGCCCTCCCACCTCCCGGCTGTCACCCAGCCGGGTAGAGCCCCTGGGGAAGATGGCTGCCGCAACGCTGGGGCTCACCTTCCCCCTGAGAAAGCGCAGCCCTTGGCAGGGACTGTGGGGTGCAGTTTCCCTCAGTGCAGGCCCCCGGATGGGGGTGACTGGCTGGCAGCACCCTGCACCCACACGCAGGGCACCTGCAGCTCCCGGGACAACAATCCACCACCAACACCATTCAGGAGAACGGCAGCGAGGGATGTCCTGGAGCACAGTACTCCCGCCTCGTTGGGAAACCTCTTCTGAGAGGACATGGCAACTTTGCAGCTTTTCTGCTCCTGGAACAGCAACCAAATTTTTTTTTTTTTTTTTTTCCCCTGACAGGAATTTGGTGTAGAACAACCTCATCCCCTTCTGCAAAGAGGCACCACAAAAAAAAAAAAAATCACAGGCTTTCCACCCTGAAACAACTTACTGGAGGACAAGCTACTCTGCCTCAGCAAGGTAACCTCTTAACTCATACCCAAGATTACACGTAAAGGGTGGAAATGCACTGGTGACAAACTGGCCCCCAGTACCCCCAGGGCCCAGTAGGGCCGCCCTGACAGTGCTGCAGCCAAGGCCTGGCAATGTCCTGCCTCCCTCCTACATCCTCTGTGGCAAAGCACACACCACGCAGTATTTATACAGGTGGTATAAACACAGTGTTTGTGCACAGGTGAACAAAGCAAGCTACCTCACCATTCTCCATAAAGTCCAGTTTCTAACGTCACGGGGATTTGGTATGGTTTTAGCTTCCTTAAAGGTTTAAAAGATAAGAGACAGAAAAATGTCTCCAGCCTATTTGTTTTTATCAGCAAGTTTTGCTGGTTGATCCTGGTTGCCTGGCACAGCAAAGCTGCATAGGTACTGCATTTTACATCCATCTGTGTGCCTTCACAGATGCTCCCCTGCCTCTGCCTGGTGCACATTCCTGCTCTGCTCACAGGGCCGTCAGGCAAGGCTGAGGATTCTCTTAGTTTAGACAACGGGCTGAATCAGGACATTATAGGAAAGGCACAAAGCTGTACATCTTATTATTATATTGCATTTCTTCTGTTACGTAATATAGGCTACTGACTGTTTCAATCTGTTTACTGATGTTTGTTTTCTTAGTTTCAAAATATGTATTTTAAGCGTTAGTTTTTTAAATAATAATGTGGTTTTATACTTTAAATTAAATCCATAAGCTTTTACTTCTCTGAAGAAACTATCTTATTAGTATCCAGGAAATGTAGCTAGCTGCTTTCGGAATCACAGAGGAAGTTTCACAGCTGTGCATTTGATTTATTCACCTATCAGCAGTTGCATAGAAGATCACTGGTTTGTGTTGTCAAACTTGAACTTTTGTACAATACAACAGCAAACAAAGTGTTTTGCTTCAGGGAATGGGTTATTTTGTTCCTTTCTCCCCAAAAGTTGTGTGTCATCTAGGATGTGACTCAGATATTCAGCTGTGGTAGGCAATCTGTGTTGATAAATAGATGAACTCGCATGTTAAGAGTATTTTCCCTGGTTAGTGCACAAGAATCCCAAAGGGAAAAGGATCTACAGGAAAAATACGGATTTGAGTCTATTGTTGTTTGTTATTTCAACTAATTTTTTTCATTTTATCTTCAGTAATCAATCTGCAGCTACTTGTATTTTTACTTCACTGAAGTCTACCCAGTCTTTTCTCTCAAAAATGCAGGTCATAGGTAATAAAAAGTTTGTAGGTAGAGATGTTTTACTGGCTTAGCTAGCATAATTAGAAAAATTAGGCAAGCTTTTTAACACAGAAACCCTCCAATCAGCTTCAATATTAACGTGACTAAATATTTCTCCATCAGAGTTATTTCTTAGATTAAGTCTGTCTAAGGAAGTGGTGAAATCCAGCCGAATCCTATTCTCCTAACGCATTCAGCTGAAGCCAGAAGGACTGGATTTGCACAGTCAGAACAGAATTCAGTCCACAGTCAGCTTCAGGAAAACGTTTGCATCATTGACACTTGAAGAAAAATCCTGGATTGTTTTAGGAGTGTGTTTAAAGCCTTGCTTTCTCCATGTGCTTCTATTCCACTATAGACACTCTAAACAACTAGTACTACTGCTGTAATATGTGTACATTGCTGGATGAAAAAGGGACTTGTAGGACTTGCTGCCACTAGCTGTGCTGGTGCAACGCTGGGTTTTTGCTTCAAGTAGAGCATACTGTAGTAATACATTTGCATCTTTCTACACCGCATATAAGACACAAACATATGTAACACCACATAAACAAATTCTAAACAAGAAGTCAGTACTTTACTTGTAAACACACCCCAGCAAGGTTTCTGGGTCTTGAGAGATTGTTTCTAGCAGAAAAGATTGGTGTCTCTGGTATTAACATCGGTGTGTTCGGGGCAGTGGTTGTCGCTTATTTTATTGAATCTGGTTTCATGGTAGGTTGTTTCAGGGTGCTCCACTTCTATCCATGCGTTTGATAACATTAGTTGCTGGTAGCATACAAAGTCCTTTTTCTAACTGGAAAAACTGCTTTGCACTTGAGTTCTGCAAAGGTTGAGAGTCATCGTCAATTTATCCCTGATAATAAATCTCCTATTCATTTTGACAAAGGCTTAGATATTTAACAGACGTCACAAAAACTGAATCTATACAGAGCAAACAGTCAGACAGAGACTGCCATTGTAGATGAGTTATGTTACCTTCAGCCTTACGCCTAAAAATGTCCTTGACGCATGGTCTTGGCCCTACCCCAACACAATGCACATGCTGACAGATCAGAGCCTAGTAAAATAATTGCTGGTAGATAAAGTAAATCCTCATTAAAAATGTACTCTCTAATGAAAAGATCAATATAAGTAATCAAGACATCCTGTCTCAAAGCTACGTGAAGGCTACAGAAACACAGAACAAGGACTGGGAATTTTGGTTGAAATATCTCTGTAAAAATTATGCAACACTATGAGAAACATTCCTTTATAGGAGGGAATGAGTAGCAAGGAAAAGGCAATCCCACTCTGTCTACTCTCTTCCCCTCTGTTTTTTTCCTTTCCATTGTCTGTTGTTTTTGTCAGTTTTCTGACTGGATTTCATTAAGAACATTTCTATGCTGGGGCTGTGGAGTACTGGTTCTTAGCTGTTAACACAGCATCATGCTCGAGAATTTATGAAACTCTAAACTCATGAATAGCTGTGTTGGGAAAATTGGGATTACTTACACCTGTGAAGTCAGACTCTACTTAATACCCAGTTCCATTCCACACACTTACTCCGAAAGCTAGTTTAAGAACATGCACATTTCAGAATAAACTAAATGCTAAGGTATCAGTATTTCCCTAACAGCTAAGAACCCCACCCATGTGGACCGGATTTTCCTTGGCTAGGCACTATAATATATTATGATCTGAATTAATTCTTTGAAATATGCATGTACATGCTTTGCCAAACTAGATTAGAGTTTCATTTTGTTTACATGTCTCTGCATTGTCCTATTATTATTTCTCTAGATATTTATTAAGCCATGGTGGTGCTGTAGTAGAATGGCATAGAATTACTCTCTGCTGTGCTGTACAAACATGAAATATGAGAATCCTTAGAGATAAAAGGTAATACAAAGACACGGAAGAGAGGAAGGACAGAACAGAAATAAGCATCTAAGATTACCTATGCTATTTATAAACCTTAAAGGAAACAGACAACTGCTTGAAACTGGGATTTTGCTGTTTTTTTCTGTAGTAGTGTGGCCCCTGCTCTGCTAGTTTTAAGACAGTAGTCACAGTGTTCATGAGTGAACAGTAGTCATCAAACAGAGGGGAGGGATCAAAGCTGTCCAGGGACAGAAACTTTTCTTACACTCCAGCAAGCAATGTCATTTAAAGGAGACTCTGAGACATAAGGATGTCCGTGCACCACCTCCAAGACAAATAAAATTCAGAAGCATGACGTCCTTTCCATGGCTTGCCCAGAACAGTACAGAAAGGAATTCTTTATACCAAGTTGTTTAACTCTTTCAGTCAAGAGCCAGCCAGTATCTTTAGTTGTGTTCAATTTAGTTTACCTTCAGGAACTGGAGGTGAAAATAGTTATATTATCCCATTCATTTTTTCACTTGCTACCTCATGCACATTCTCAGCTTCCTCACTCGTCCATACATTCCCTCTGGCACCTCTCTGCATTCTGTCTCCTCACTCATTCTTTTAAGCTATTCTCCCTTGATGATCCCCAAGTCCCACTTTCTTCCTCTCCCCTCTCTCCCAGTCAGTGTTCCACTTTCCATTTCCCTTTGGCTTCTGTAAGAGGAGGCTGTCACACTTCATAGTCCAGTAGCAGTAACAACAAAGGGCAAAAACAAAAGGGTCATTGAAGAGGAAGCTCATCTGCAAACAACTGAATTGCAACAGAACTTCAGGAAGAGAATGAAATTTGTCAATCCTCAAGGTCTTTTAACTTATATTTTGTTTGCTGCTTCTCCATACGGACTGCAATTGTGACCTATATGCTCTTTTATCTTAATAACAACAACAAAACCAACAACAGCAACAGCGAAGCCATAGAGGTAGTGAACTCAATGGCTTCACATTAGGATCCCCTGAGCCATATATCTGTGGAGTATGAGAGGGTCTTCTTCCGAATTACCACTTCATGCTTGTTCAGCTCTTTCCTTGACATGCTATGTTGTCCACTGCCAGAGGTAGGGTACTGGGTTGGATGGATATTTCCTCTCATCTACCATGGTCATTCTTATACCAAATGAATAGCGTGGAAGTAGTTCTCATCTGGAAAAAAACAACACCAACTTTGCTACTGTTCTTGTTTTATGTTAATTTTGGGGGAAAAAACCCTCCAACATATTAGCAAAGCAAACATGTATTTATCAGAAAGGTTTGATTCTGTTTCCCAGTATCTAGTTTACTTTTCTGCTGAATTACAGAGGTTAAGAGTTTGATTTGGCATCCATTAAATGCTTCACCACATAATAGAAGTACCGGAATCTCTGTGAGCTAAACGTAACACCCTAGGATGACATCAGCAGTTGTACGAACTTGAATTCCGGTAAATTCTAATGAACAGTGTTTTGCTTTTCAAGCGTAGTTGTCAATACATGCTTTTTAAATAGAAGAAGGATCCTCCCAAATTCCCTTATGTTGCAATGCATTGATTTGTTAAATGATATAACAAGGAATTTATTCTCTTGCCACATTCTGAACAGTTGGATCATTCCCATTGAAATATTTTCACCTCCTCCTCCCAAAAATACGTGGCACAAGTAGATCAAAAATCTGTGAAATATCAGCTAAATGATTAAAAGCTTGACAAAGGCATAGCAATTGGGAAGAGGGTCTTAGCATGTAAAATGTTGTATAATCACATCTGGCAGTGGTAAGGTAAAGATACAAGAAAGATTCAGGAACAAATCAGGACTAGAGTAGCTCATTCTAGCTAACATATAACTGATGGTTCAAGATAACAGTTCATCCCAGTAGATATGCAGTCATTCAGCTTCCACAGTGCTGCACTGTACACTGCCTTGTGATAGGAAGCATGTTGCCCACTTAGTAAGCCAGAATGTGAAAGGATACAATCATTATCAAAGTATGCATTATTAAAGGATTGATAAAATTTGTATGAGCTTCCATACTCTGTCTCTTCATTGATTTCAGTGGAAGGTGAGTAATGTTCTACATATAATAAATTCTGATCCAACTGTGAAAAATAGAGGATATCTAAGGTTAATCACTGAAAGGAAAGATAAGTGCAAATGTTTATGTTTTAACAAATTAGCATAATTTAAGAAAAATATTTTTAATCACATTATCTGGATCTCTGGACCACAGAAAAAATATCTGAAGACAGTTTTTTTCCAAAGTGTTCTTCACTAAATCAATTTAGATATCTTCCTACCTGTAAGCCCACAGGAACAATTTTCCAACATCAGCATTCAAGGGCCATTGAATAAAAAAGGTCTGAGGAAAATAAATTTTTAAATAAATTTTAGTGTAGAACTGGCTAAATTACGTGCGTAAATATATTTACATTCCTATCTCTTCATGAGCATATATTATCTAGAATACTGACTGACTAGCAGATATGCCCAAAAGAAAAACCATGAGACTTTCCTGACATTCCATTCTATTATCCTTCATTTCAAAATATAACATATCAAAGCTTTTCTTCCAGTTAGAACTTTTATATAGTTTTGAACCACAAATATCCTAGCAAATAATTCTAGAGACGAAGGGTACAGCTAATGTCTCTGACATACAGAATGATCTCATTTAGTTCTTTCATGAATGGTCAAACTGGAAATTCTTTCCCAAAGTCCTACTTGTCTTTAATCTTGATATATACAGGATGTTGTTTCTGTTAGGAGCAAAGTAGCACGAAATGGAAAAACCCACTGAATTATCCAGGATGTATACACAGCATGCTCTGTGGTTGAGACCACTTCAACCTTCATAATTAAGGTGTGTCTTATGCTAATTCAACAACATGTTTTATTACATACAAGAGTCCCAAAAGGTTCCCTCAGTGTCAACATGTTTATGTTCAAACTGAATACAATGGAAGAACTCCCTATCAACTTCAAAGGGAGCAGAAAACAAGTCAATTTGTCTCTCAGATGTATAAAATGTGCCTATAAAGTTCTTGAGTTGGCCAAGTTTGTGTCTTGAAACTTAAAATGTTGCTTTGAAATTATAGTTTGAAATGCCATGGAACCATTTTGCTAAACTAAAGCCTGCTGTGATACTGACCTGTGAAGCACAAAGGAGAGATGTAAGGCAGTGCCTGTGCCTCCATGTATGGAAGGACATGGCAGAGCAGATGTTTGGCTTCATCTAAGCATTGCTCAATACAGTCAAAGTAGGAGATGAAACACTGCTTCCATGAGTAGAACAAGAGTTCCTTTGCTCAGATTAAGACAACCTGAAAGATACATTAATTTGTTCCTAGTGCTAAAGCATAAAAAAGTCCTTGCAGGTGAAAAAGCCCATTCCTACCCTCTGCACTCCAAAATCTGGGGAGAAGGGTTAGCATTTTTAATTATCAGTTTTCAATAATTAGGGAGTTTTACTCCAGTAACAACCAGTATCAAGTTCCTATCATATTAATATGTAAATGTAGAATTTATTAGTTCCTTCTTGAGAATAAAATTATTTTAGCCAGACAGAAAATAGAAGGGAAATCAAACACCCAGAGAAATTTTGTATATTGGAATTCTGCAAGGAAATCATAAAACTGAAAATAAAACCAAGGACTGCTGACTCTCAGCAGACTGCCATAGCCACTTCTGCAAGAGACCATCATACCACCAGATTCCTGGTAACAAGCACACCACTACCTTGATTCTGAACTAGAGCCAATTTATTTTGATAACTTTTCTAATAACATTTCTCCCTATATACATCAAGATTCTTACTGTGAATTGTGTCTTATATACATTCATACTCACACATAAGCAGAAATACCCAGCTTTTTTTTCCTAAGTACTTTGAATGAGTTGCAAGTCATTTGAGACAGTTCAACAATTTTACCTACCCCATCAGCAGATGGGTTAGACGAGCCTGACAAGTTGTTTTAAACACTTCATCTTAGTCCTAAGCACTGGGTATATGAATTTAAATATTATGCTCTACACAGACGATGAGATACGTTATCTCAGGATAGTATGGGTGTGGGATACCCTAAGAAACAGGTAATGAAAATACTTGTATCCTCCTTTTTTCATTATGATGGGAAATTCCAAGCACTTCTATATATAATTTTATTTAATAGGTTATTTTAATATTTACTTATGATTTAGATGCTATCAAAAGAATAGAGTTAAAACATTCGAGTAGTTACCTGTGCTACAATAAGTTGCAACAATTGTTCTTATTCAAGCTGGAAGACACGTTTTTATGGAACACAACTGTACTGCTTCTCCGATTTCTTTCCCCATAATTCCTTTTCTTTTATACCCATATTAATACCCCTCTCCACTTCCCCTTTTCAGAAGGGCAAGACATGCTTCTGCAGCCAGAAACATTGAGAAGAGAGGCTGCTTCAGGAGTACACAGCAAGCATATGTCCAAGGACCTTACATGAAGGGTCAGAAAGCAGAAGACGCCTTTGTGTGGAGGGGTTTACAAAGCAATAGGCAGGGTGAATACTGGAGTACAAGTAGTGGTGTTGCAGGGAGCACAGGCTGAGTTTAAAAGGAAGGTGGAAGGCCATTTAGGTGAGTAGAAACAGCTTGGAGTTGCAGGGGAGGCTGTTTGCCATCTGTAGGTAACAGTGGGATTGAAGAGTTAGGCACAGGAGTGAGGGTTGCTATAGAGTATGCAGCTCAGGTGCATGGAAACACATCAGCAAAGAAAAACTAGAGTGGGGGAGAAAATTCACAGCAGTGTGTAGTCCTTCACACCATTGCCTGCTGTTTCCTGACAGAGAACCAACAAGCTCAGCAATGAGATGGTAGCAAGATTTTTACTCCCAGGGATTGGATTTTTTACTCCCAGGTAAAATCTATCCTTCCTACATAGGATCCAAACAGCACATAACTTAACCCACAAAACTGAAGAGATCCTATGTGCAGTGACATGAGTTTCATAAAGAGCCTGTGATGGGCAGGTATTTGGATGATGACCTTCAGGACCTCAGAGCACCTCTTCAGCACTGTATAACCTCCTGTCTTCACTAAACCACTTTAATACAACACTATCTGCATTTAATCTGATTCTCAAGCTTCTTTAAGCAGGGTACCTAAGTACCTTTGGCTGTGACATACAAGACTGTAAATGAGATCAGGATCTTGCTCATTATTTTCAGAAAGCTGCAAGAATATTTTTTACTGTTCTCTGCAGTGTTTCTACAGATCAGTCAGCACCATAATTGAATGTGGCCCTAAGATACAGATGAGTTTGGATGAAATAAAATTGCTAGTTTTGGAGACACCCTTCTGTACAGATGTATGCCACCAAAATGAGAAGAAATGAAGCCTGGTTAATTTTTTAATTTTGGGAAGAAACAAGCCCCCTTACAGCTATTAGCATCATCTCCTTCAGCATTTGCAATATATTCAGTATGGTAAACTAACAGAGCAGCACGCCATATACATGCATACACCTAAATATTATGAAGTGCAAATAATAAATAGAATGGGTGACTTGCAGCCTCTCCCAGAGCAAAGCCTGCCTGCATGAGATCCATCAACATTCTGCTTTGACTGGCCCTTAAATACCACGTGCAGAATGTCAATTGGTTTAAATCAAGTGTGGGTTGTTTTGCACGTTCTTTCTGTTTGTAAAGAACAGCACATAAAACAAACCTCAGCAGTAAAAGAATAACAGAAATTAATACAGCTCTATTGCTCTGAAACCTTTTGCTGCAACTAGAAGCAGTCAAACAGTGCAGTCAGAGAAATGTCAAGATTCTTACCATGAATCGTGTCCTCTCCATGTTTCTACTCAGACATAAGCAGAAATACCCAGCTTTTGTCTCCCAAGTACTTTGAACGAGTTTCAAGGGGTTTGAAACTCAGTTCAACTGCTTTACCTATCCCAGCAGTGGCAGGCAGCACTTTACTGTGCCATAATTCTTGCTTGGTCTTAAAATAAAGGATGATGTTGCAGCCAGTGGAAAGCAGAGCTTGCTTACCCCATTCTTGCCTAGCTTCTTTGTCTGGTTAGACTGGGGCAAGAGAAATAACATCAAATTCATATCCATTCTTTGCCTCTCTCATTCTGTTTTCTGGCTGCAGAACATACTTAGAATGGGTGCTGTAGTCACCACTAGGCTGGACTGTGCTTTGAATGTCTAGTCTTTACTAATGTTTTAACAGATAATATACAGAGAGCATTGTAACAGTGTAATATAGCCACAGCTACACGGCTCACAGCCCCTCTCCTCCATGGATATGGTTATGTCTTATGTACAGGATAATACTTAGGGATTCAGAAAATCCTACTTTTAGGATGCATTTGGTGAAAGATGTCTCTATATATAGAAAAAGGAAATAAACTAGAACACTGATTCCCTGTCCCTCAGCAGATAAAGTGCTTTTAACAATCTCATGGTGATTTTTAAATATTATAGAGGAGCTCTGAAATTAAATAGGAATAAGTAGGGGAAAGAAAGATTGAAACAGAATTAGTAAGAAGGGGAAAAGTCTTATAAGATGCTCCTACAGCATCTAGATGTGCTACCAGAAGGCAAGGAGGGCTTGTATGAAGTCCTGGAAGCTCTCTCCAAGTTTTCAAGATGCAAATATGTTATCTATAAAAGGTGTGTTTTCAGTTTATGTACCCAAGAGTTTGGAGAAAAAAATACATCATAAACCCCCCAAAATTTATTTATTCCTATAATTGTCAAAACTTTAGAAAATAATGAAGCTCATGATGGATAATCTTGCACAAAAGAGCAATGAAATTTTGGAACCAGGTCGTTCACTGACCAGGTTCACTGTGGGGGTCATAAGGATGCCAACGCTGAAGGAAGGGAGGAAGTGGACACGTGCAGACAGTGCTAGGGAAAAAGACGTAGCAACAGCTCTGCTTTAACTGGGTTTGAACTTCTTGGGAACCACATCTTAACTAACGGGGTAGAACAGGACATCACAAAGGAGAGCAGCAGGAGGAACCACTGTGGTCATCCACACTGACCATTATCATCAGCCATTCCAAAACAGATGGACACTGCTGCATACTTCGTAGCCCACAACAAAACTATCTACATTGAGCTTTTATTTGCAAATTGGGCTATTCCAGAAATTAGTCTGCATAAGTCTTTTCTCAACTTGTAGATTTGTCTCATACTCTCTATTGATGAGAAAGAGGGAAAGAGGGAACAGAAGAGCCATGAAATGAAAACTGAAAAGTTGCATTGTTGTCTGCTCAGGATGGATGCCGGGTAACTTTCATTAATTTGAAGAATAGGGTAGACAAGGAGATAATGGTCCACACATATAGTCTTCAAACTAAACTTAAAGTTATCTACCAATATGGGCATAAACTTAGTCTGTCAAGTGTTGAGGGTATGTGCAGCACTTCTGAGCATACTCAAATCTGAGCAAGTTCGTGGAACAGGTACAGAAATGACCCATCAAGTATTACTGAGAAAGCCTCACAATACTAGGAAAAATGCACCAATATCTGTCCAACAGCAAATTGTGAAGTAGTCAAAGTAATGCAGATGAAAACTTGAGAGTGCTTTGGGAAAAAAAGAATCATTAAAATGAGGGGCTACATGCAATAACTGGGGCAGGAGAAATAATCATGCCAAGCTTGTGGAGAAGAAAAACAAAGGAAAAAATTAATTATATTCAGTCATCCATCAAGGATTCAGAAGTCCAGATTTGTCTCATGTATATTATTAATATCCCACAGAATAAGCGATTTATGAAACGAAAATGCCCAGGCAAGGCAAAAGCACTGTAACATATAGGACAGTGAATGTCCAACAGATAACAAAGCGTCACTGGCAATGTTAGTCCAGAAAGGCATACTCAGCACTAAGCAGAAGAGGAAAACAAAACTGAAATTCAGTGAGACAAACCAAATGAGAGCTATAAACACCATCCTAACACTGTGAGAACCAAGCAAATACTGAAGGTGAAAAATCTACCAGCTGTTTTTCAGATAGCATGTACAATGGAAAAGTTATGCTTTCAGCTGAATTAAGTGCACAATGAACCTAAGAACATTAAACCTGGTAAAAATGATTCACCACATACGCATATACATTTTCCCAACTTAATGAAATAGCCCCCAACAATCAAAAATATTGAGATAAGACAAGGCATGTCAGCTTTCTATCAGCAAAACTATTGAGAGTTTTTCCAGATACGTTTAAAAGATGGCTTTCCAGATATGTTTAAAGGTTAAAAAATGATTCATCCAGTACAACTGCATATTCACATACTTAAAGCCCAGGAGCAAGAATCTGATGAGAAAGGTGCTGAGCTCATCTGGGTTCTATACTGACCACACAGAAGTCAAGCAAGCTGTACACTTAAGAAGAGCTATTACATTTGTAACCATAACATGGATGACCAGATTTCATTAATTCAATCTGAAATGCACAGAAGCCTTTGCTGCCAAGGTATTAGACGTGGGTTTAATTTATTTTTCTTGCATCTTTCATTCCTCTTAGTTAAGGTGAGAAGAGCCTGCCAACAGTTGAAGATACCAGTTACAGGCTCCTCTTCCAAATCCTTTAAAACAGAATCAAGAAAAGTGAAGAGAGCACAACTGTGCACTTAAGGTGTCACTCTGTAATTAGTGAACTATGACTAATGTCACTGACATATGAGGCAAGTTATTTAATTTCTTCTAGCCTTCTCTTAGCTCTCACTTGTTTTCCATTTAGACTATCTAATCTCCACAGCAAGTTTTCTTCCACATTCTGTAGTCCTTTGCATGACCAGTTCGAAAGTTACTGTAACAAACTAAAACGTAACACCATACACAACAGAGAGCTCATCTGCCTTTCACTGTAAGAGTTTAACATTCTCACCACATGCTTTTCACCATGAGGCTATGTGCAGCTTTGTTTCCCCTGGAGAAACCTCTCTGAGATTTTTCAAATGTTGTGACATATACTAAACAGAAAACAGACTGCATCATCTCCTCTAAGAACCAGGGAAAGAAGCCTGTTGCCAGAGTGTGTCCACCATTTTCCTCCACGGTAGCAATGCATGTTTTTGTTAGGGGGAAGTTAACAGACCATTGAAAAAAGGCTGGAGAGTGAGTGGGAATCCCTGGGTAGGGCTGGAAAGCAAAACCCTGGTGAGTCACCTGTAGACTGATGGAAGGAAAGAACAGTTGAGCTATCAGAAAAGTGTGATAAAAACATGAGCAGGACAAGCCAAGAAGAGCAACTACATCTCTACAGAGCTAGGTGGAAAGGGTGTGCCGGATCCTCTGCTTAAGTTAATGCCAACTCGGTTTACGTTAATTTCAGACTGTCATTACGTTGCATTACTTTCCACACCACAACAAATATTCTTTTCTCTGACCAATCCAACTATTCATTCGTTTTCCCAGTTCACATGGCAAGCAAGGGCTTCACAGATCTGAGGCACAATGAAGCTTAACCCAAGTCCTAACTACCTCTGGTTTATCACACTTGTGAGGAGGTAGAAGTTCTCAACACTAGTGGAGTTGCAATTTGAACAGAGAAGGCAGAAGAATTTTGGTTTCATTAACAGCCTTAATACTACTATTTTGTAACTTCTGAATGCCTGCCTTTGCCACCCTCCTATCTACTTTCAAGTTGTAATTATAGTATTTATAGTATACATGATACACACATTTTATCTGGCATTTGCAAGTTTACATTAAATTGGTATAATCACTGTCTCAAATTTTGTCCCTACTTCTATGCAAGAAACCAAGAAGAAAATGTAGAATTGGAGACATTCATCCATTGTCAGAATTATGGGCCAAATAACACATATGTTGGATTTAGTGTTACAAGAGGTAGTTTTAGTGACCAATCATTGGTATAGTTTTTTGATACAACATCAAAATAAGAGTCAGAAGAATATTTGCCAGCCAGATCCTTGGCTGTTGTAATTAATTTCCAATAACCTCTTATAAAATGAGTTGGTCTATATCAACTATACAGATTGATCCTAAACTTATTTCCATGTTATTTGATGCTGAGATGTTAAAACAAGCTTCACACAGCATTAAACCTGAGAAAAACAGACAAAAATGCAGGAAAGAAACAAAAATACGTTCAACACCTCCCTGAACATTCTCTCCTGCAAACAGAAGTCCTTTGTTCTAGTGCCAGACAATACCAAAACTGTGGTCCCTTAGTGGATTCCTGGTGTACATTAACAATAAAGGCAGCGGCTTAAGTTTCTGTTATTAAAATACTTCAAAATTTGCTTCTGGTTTGTTTTTTTTTTTTTCCCTCGTACAACTGAAGTGGACAGCTCACTCCTCCCTCCCAGCATAAGGTAGGCTCCTTTCATGTACCATCCAGGAAATTCAAAAGTCCTCCAACTACTTTTTTTAATCTACAAGAACCTCTTGGAGCAACCACCCACATGACAAATGAATATGTTTACTTAAATCCTTCTGTGTTTTGTGATAGTCTCATTTACAGATATGATTTCCCCAGCAATCAGTGAAATCGCATAGTCTGATAACTTTTAAAATTTCATAAGCTGCCTTACAGAGTGACCTGAGTTTCTTCTGTACCTTTCTAGTTTTTACCAATTTCACCCACTCCTTCTGATGGAGAGGGAGGGAGAGAGAGAAAGAACACTGAATTTGAATGTCTCTACTCCCTGGAGATCAAAAACTTCAGTCTAAGCACCAGCAATCATAACAACTCCAGAATACACAAAGTTTTGAGAAAAATATCTGAGCAACATCTTTTGAAGAACACCTTCATGTACAACTGGGACAACCTTCACAACTGTATAACACTGTGCCCTGGTAAATGCTTAGTGAAATAACATAATCAAGTTTGACTGCATTTTTGTTGTCACAAAAAGTTACAATGAGTGGAAACTAAAAACTCTTAGAAGAAGAAAGAAGTGTTTGATATTAGCACTCTGCTTAGTAACAACTCCAGTAAAAGAGACAGGAAAGAGACACAAAGGTAAAAACAGCCTTGACCCCAGTGGCCCACCTAGTCATCCCAGGTACAGGCATCCCACCTTCACCAGATGAGTCTCAAAAGCACTAATTGCCCCCTCAGAAAAGTCCTCCCTTTGATCTAGTATACCCAATGAGAAACAAGAAACTCTCTCCAAATATTTTAAAATAACACAAGAAGATCCTGGTATTCTGTTATTCCCCTCAGGCAGAGGTGGGTGTAACTGAGAAGGGAAGCAAGCTCTGCTACTTCTGAACATCACAGGTAGCCTATTGCTAAAGGTATATGCACATTAGTTGCTGAAAGCCTAGTTTGTTGGGTGGCTTGTTTAATTGCTTAAGTGAGACTAGTGTATATTTATTTAATTCAGCTAACTGGTCCTGTAAACAAGATACCATTTGCCTTCTCTATGTACAGATGAATTTATATTCAGTATGAGTACTGGCACAGAATAAAACAATGTTCTATGGGCAGGAAATCCAGTCTTTTCTTTTCTCCTGGACTGCTGAAGCATGAAGATATAGATCTAGGGTGTGTAAACAGTTTACTACTGGTTATGAAGATGTAACTTCATTAAACATCCTGGATATTCTGATAGGGAACATGTGTCATGCTTATAGCAGGCCAATATGTTGACTTAAGTGCCCCGACCTTGACATAGTAAGCTACCACTGATTTCAGTCCAAAAATCAAATCCAGATAACACTTCATAAAGGAACTCTTTCTTGTTTATTTTCTAATACTAAATGAGTGAGGATCTCATATATTTAGTGCTAAACGAAAGTGGAAATAGGGGCTGAACTGAAATATTTTGAAAAAAAATGGTACCCTTCAGTTTAGTAAAACCTGAATGGAATATTGTGTTATACTGTCCTATTCTTTCATGGAAATATTTTTAGATTTATAATTGTGGGGCAGGATTTTGATAAGAACCTAAGGGAATTAGGCATCCAGCTGATACCACATTTCACAATTAGGACATCTTCCCAGCTTTGTCTCCTTTCCCTGCTTCAGCAGAAATGACAAACATCAGTAGGGACTGCTGAACTAGTATTACCAAACATGCAGAAGATAATACTGTCCCATTTTAAGCAAAGAAAGTCCTTTCTGCATCTCTACACATTCTAGTACACATAATCCTTTTATTTATTTATTTTTTTCTCCTTCTCCTGTGGCTCCCACAGCCCAGTTATATCTTCCAGGTGTCTCTTGCTAAATCCCCCACTGAGGAACAGCTCTCATTCCGTTTCTTAGGATGAAGATTTTTGGATCCATCAGCTACTTTCTTTCTTGCAGGCTGGCAGGGGCTGAAGATGAAGATGAACTGAGGGCAAATGTTATGTGTATACCAAGTGCTAGACTGTGCATCATTTTTTCCAAATCTAGCTCTTTTAGAAAAATGCTCTCACTAACTTTGAACATTTTTTTCCATCTTTTACAATATTACAATAAAGTCTATTGATCTTGGAAAAAGACAGAAATCTGCCCAGAGCAACTCATCCTACCTATCTCTGATGCCAAGCTAAAAAAAGAAGGATAAAGTGACATGAAGTATGAATACTGTCTGTGTTTATTGAAGTACACATTCATTCCTGCTTTTAAAATGATAATCCAGTAGAAAAGGCCAATGTTCAGAAAAAAAGTATGTTAAACGTTTACTGGTTAGGCTTGTAAGTGTGACTCCATGATTGTGAATGGAATTACACGGGAATGATACTGAAACAATGTGATCATGGTCACAGGTCATAATCAGTCTAACTTTTTTTTTTCTCCTATAAAGCTGGTGTAAGGCTGTCTGACTGTCTGAAATTACTCCTGATATTTTGTACAAGAAGGCAAAATCAGATTATGCAGAGAATTCAGAAGCAGACTTCAAGGTTTATGCCCATCTCTAACCAATATAGGATACAGTCTAGATGAAGCTGGCTTAATGTTCCTCAGATAGGTGCCTAATGCTTGTCAGTGCCACACAGAAGGGTTTCCATAGTATACACTCAGTGTGATAAGTGATAGTGCAGGACCCGTCAAGGTTATGTCTGTCCTTTTTACAAGAAGATTAGCTACCCGAAGAGGCACAGAGTGACTTCTAATGCTAGGTCCCCACATATGAAATAATCCACAACTCCTCAGTCTTCAGAAATCAGCCAGGTTTTTTGCAAAGGAGCTGCCTGGCATCAGCTACAGTATTGAAAAACTTAGAATATTCCTTGCATGCCATCTGCATCACTGTAAAGCAACATCAAATTAAATTTGTTCCAGGACCTGTTATTTATGGAGGAGGAGTTGTGTTCTATTTGCAATCACGTTTCTTTATTAGACTGAACCTTAACAAAATACACGTACAGATATGTATACACTCCTCCCAAAATGCAAATGCCATTGGCCAGTTTCTGAGGAAGGAAAAGCATCCTCTGTTTACCTGTTCACTTGCTAAAATCCCCCAAACCCCACCTTTCTAGATTCTGTGAATCAGTCTGGGACTGAAGCCAAAGTTACCTACTATATAAGACTGAGAGCGCACAGGTGAACTACTCCTCCCGACCAACTTCAGACCCAACATCCTTGTGCCAGACTCCACTCAAGATGGGGTTTGGCAGGAGGATATGGGTACCAGAATGGGCTTTCCTGTTAGCAGTTTGCTGTATCCATCAGATAGGTAAGAAGATCTCTATTTTACTGGAAAAGAAAAAATACTCTGTTTATTTCTAATAATATATTATAAACGACTATATTCATTGTATTGTTTCACTTAACAGATGGCTGCATTTAAACAAGATTTCTTTGTATTTTTTTTCCCCAATTTTCACTAAATATTTAATGTCTATCTACTAACTGGGCTGATTTAATTTAATATTGCCTCAAACTACTGCATGTAACTACATTTGGAAAGTAACCCTGAGGATCAAATCAAAAAGAACCATTATTCACATTTTAAAATGTCAGGTTTTCAGCATTGCTTATGCCTTACAGAAGCATTTTATTCCTGTTGCATTTTGTATTAGGATTGATTATGAATGTTACGGGTTTTATTAAATTTGAAACACTACATTTTCCAGTTGCTGGATCAGACCACTGCTCAATCATTTTTCAGTATCTTGTCACCTACCAGGAGCTAATAACAGATTCTTCAAGATTTCTTGCAATTTCTTTTGCAAAAGAGACTGGAAGAGCATATTCATGTGGCAATGATTTTCAGTATCTAATTGTGCTTTTATAATACCCTATGCAAAATATTTACATAAATTACTAATATTGGGTTGTGAGCAGGACTAGAAGATTTATCTGACACACACAATGCATCGTTTTGTGTGTTGTTTTTTATTTTCTCCCATCAAGAAGATATTATATCCATCAGGACTGGTCTTGGCAGTTTTTATTAATACGAGTAGTCCTACTATGTCAACAGGACCGTTAAAATTGAAATTACTTCCATGAGTACAAGCTTACAATGTCAGTCCCATTCATGCAGAATAATCACTGCCCTGTAAGCTAACATTTTAAAATCTTCAGATTGCCTGTGTACATTCATCTTGCATATCATTTTCAAAACAGTGAGAAGCGCAAATGAAATTTTAGACTGTGAAATAAACACTAAAGTACTGGCAAGTTTATTTAAGCATGAAATACAAGTCACTTAGAGTATAAGCTTACATGTAGTGTTATGCAATATTAGTCAAAAGCATCTTCAGTCATTCACTGAACAAGGAAGGCATTTGTATTGTGCTATACTAATCCAATAAATTGCTTTTGGAAATGAGTAGTGGTTAGACAGTGTCCAGCAAACTCCTCTTTATTCAAATTAGACTCCATGAAAAATATTTTCAGATTACCTGAGTGACTAAAGAATATTGGCCCAGTCCCATGTCATCTCCGCAAATATTCTATGCCTGACTTTATATTTTGGGTCAAATGTAACTTTTATAAATTGATTGTAATGATAATTGCATATGTGGATTGGCAGCTGGATACAGACTTAGCAAGATGCATCCAGAAATATTCTTAATAATTAGGTCAGTTCCCAAATTATCAAATAGTAAATTATCTTGACTATTCTTACAACTGAGAGACACTCATTTTTATAATGGTCAACAATGTGGCATTGTGCAATTGCTAAATAAACCAGTGCAGCTAGAATTTCCTTGGGAATGATGTATTTGCTAAGTAAAGAAAAGCCCCTGCTGTTTCCTTGAGAAAAATTAACAGACCAAAATAGATGTATATAATATTTTGCTCTGTTGCAAAGGCTCTCATGCCAGAATAAACATTGTATGATTCTATACCTGCCGAAATTCCTGTAGATGTGTCGGGTGAGAGAAAATTCTGGCCTATTATTAAAACTTACAGAGGCATTTGTCTCACCCGGCCAGTATCAATTATAATGATATGAATGCTGTTACCTAATAATATTATCTGTGACACTGAAAGACTAATAGGAGAAGGGAAAAGGTTAAACTCTGACCTGAGTTACTCCTTTGTAGAATGTTAGTGGTCACACATGAAGTTAAATGAGAAAAGAATTAAAATCTGAGGTCTGAAAGAAACTGCAGACACTGCAGCAACTTCTAGATATGGTGATGCTGCCCAGAACCCTCTTCTCCAAAGCCAGCAGTCTCTTGGGGACCTCTTTGGGAGTGGGTGCTTGAATCCCTTCAGACAGGCATCCATCAGCTCTGGGATCAAGTATTCAATCTGATTACATGGTGGGCACAGCCAGAAGTTATATTAAAAAAAGAAAAATTTTAAAAAAGGTGCTCCTGATAGGGTAATTTTTAAGGCAAAGGTAGTTGTCCAGCTTTCATGGCAGTATCTGGGCTGAGGTTCTTAAGTGGAGGAAATACTCAGAAAGAAATGTAATCACCAAAGGGGACTGGGTTTTATGGCACACCTCTGACTTCAGCATTTCCCCTTCTTCCAGCAATTCCCTGTTCAGTGAGATGAGTCTAGTTCTGAGTCAGTGAATTCTTTCCACTTATAAGGAAAAATGGGGCTTAATTTAGGACTAAATTACATAGGCAGTTCCTCTTTGACTGAGAAATTATTTACATACCAAGAGTGCTCCTTCAGATAATCCTGACCAGGATTCAGATAATTAGTCATTTCATCACCTAAATCCTTTGAGGATTTAGACTTGGCAGGTTATAGGCATATGTTAGTCAACATGTTCCAAGCACAGTTATCACATGCTGACAGGATTGGGACCTTCACAAAATAAAGTTATAACCATTTTCTTTTACAGGAAATGCCTGTCATTTTTACTTACAAAAGACAAGAGTTTAGAGCACCAACCTAGGAGCTCAGGGTCAGTCCTTTTCTAGGCTTGAAAGTGTCCATGTCAATATTTGTCATCTCTTGAGTCTATGCCAATACCTCCTCTGGTCTGGTATTGTCGGGCCATGCATGGAAGGGAACACAGGGAGTCAGGATAGAGAGAAGGAGAACTCACCTGGAAGACAGTTCATGTAGTTGATCCAGTAACCATTTAACTGGGGGTACAAAAATAATCCCTGAATCAAGGCACAGGGACAGGACACTTTTGAGGTAGCTGAGTGCCCTGATTCACATGCTCACACGATCACGGCCTCGTTTTTCCTGCTTTGTCACGGTTCTACTGTTTTCAGCACTGTGTCTCAGCTTCAGGTGGAGTAGGAGGAACCCTCAGTCAAACAGACTTACAGTATGATGCTTAAGGTTTTCTGCAAAGAATATGTGAGTTTGAACCATCTCAGAGTGAGAAGAGGTGTAGAACAGGAAACCTGGTTCTTGTGGTTACTTCTCCTGAGTTACTGACCAGACTGTGGGCCCCTGTATTCTCACTCAGAGGTACCTTCTTCCATCCAGCTGTAAAGAGAATCTGGATCCCTGAGAGAGGCTTTAGATTTGCTCCAGAAGAAAAGGCCTTGTGGTTAGGCACTAGAGAAACTAGCAAGTATCTGCAGCCATTATTGGATCAAACCTTAAGTCCCTTGTTTCTTTTAATCAGTTCTGTGCCTTTTCTTATTATTACCTCGCTACTACATGGCAATTTTAATAAATGGCTCTCATGTTCTGTGAATCCTTCCTGTAATTGTTTCACGCATTAGTGAGATGTAGTGCAGTGGTCAAATAAGGGCTGTGATCCAGTCATCAGGATTCCTCACAGTGAGTTTTAAGGGAAGCAAAGAAAGCAGATCTACATGAAATGATTTTTTGGATTTCAAACGGTGTATTTGTAACAGAAAGTCTCTTTCTATAATTACACTTTACCTTTTTGGAGGACCTGTTTCATTTTTTTCTGATGTAGTAAAGGACTTTCCCCTTTGTATTACAGAGATGTATCCAGGTCCTTTGATCCTATCTAAATGCCTTGCTTGAAAAGTTCAGATACAGGACATTGTACTTAATATGCTTTTTACAATTTCTTCACAGGAGCCCAGGCTGAAATACAACAGGAAACAGAAAGCAATTACACTGAGGCTGCTCAGCAGAAACAAAACAGTATGTTCATTTATACCATGTACTTGTATTTACATTTATTTGCCACATCTCTACTAAGTAATAAAAATGCCTAAGAAAATCTCCGTAGCATATTGCCAGTAATGTTAAATAAAGATAAATGTGTATTAATAAGCCTCTCTCTCTATAAGAATATTAATTACTTTATTAGATACTAATTACTAAGCACACATAGTATATTTATATTTGTATAATAATAACTAAGAAAACAGATGTGTGTTTGTAGAGGCTGTATGCTGTTTGCATGAATATGTATATACAAAATCAAAGCAGAATATACAGGCAGGATGCTTGGTTCCTTATAACCAGGGAAATAAGACCACTTTGGCAAGCTGTAAAGGCAGCAGCTGATGTTGGGAAATCAAGATGGCAGCCCAGCCTCACTGATTTTTACCATGTAATGTTTGTGACTACAGCGGCCTTGTTGTCATTTCTAAGGGGTTTCAGCCCCTTAACAGAAAAATATTAAACAGAGAGCAAAGGTCATAATTAAAGTTATTATTCCCTCCTTAGAAAGAGGAGGTGTCATGAAAAGGCAGCTATGCTTTTGTACCATTAACAGACTAATTTAGTGCACTTTAACCCTTTGTATCGCCCAGTGTGTCTCAAGGACTTCAATGTGGAGATCTACGAATTTCTGCCTCTCCTAACACAATAGTTTCATAAAAGGATCAAAATGAAAAGGTGGAAAATACAGATCATCGCAGTTGATAGCAATTTCTTATGATTTAACTCTCCTGATTTTGAGTTTTAGTACACACAGTTAACCTGATCCATGGCCTATGTAAGACAAAGCAGGCTTATCATTATTTCATCAGATGTGGCATTATTAACTTTCTAGTCCTTTCTAGGTCAATTTTAAGTGTGAATTTTGGTATTGTTATACTAGTTTTTGTTTTCTTTCTTACTTTTTTCTGGCTTCTGCTACAGTTTCATCTAAGGTGAATATCATCCAGCCAATGCTGACAAATCCAATAATAACACGTAAGTAAAGGAAATTAAATGTATTCAATAAGTTTTCAGGTTTAGGGGATGTAGACAGAGGAATCTAATACAAATAGGGAAAAACACCGGTAAAGGAAGTCATGGATTATTAAGAGGGTGATTAAGAAATATAATAAACTGTTACTTGTTAATAATATTGATAATTTACAATGGTAAACTGTTAATAGTAATGATAATAAACATCTTAGCTGAAATCTGGACCATCAATAAAGCCCTAGCTGAACATAACTATAACCATTTATAGGAGTATGTAAGATGAGTAACAGGTATGAGTGAACTATACACAGTTTTAAAATGGATAGATGGACAGAAACTAACAAATTGAAGTAGTCAGGTGAAAACTGTTCAATGACAAATTGAAGCCCTGGGCAAGTTCATTTTCACCATGTTAAGGCTGGGAATGTTAAGTCATTTTTTACAGCTCATTTTAATTTACAGCTTCCAATCCTGCTCACAATGGCCGTGTGTGCAGCACATGGGGCAACTTTCACTTCAAGACCTTTGATGGAGACATATTCTTCTTCCCTGGGCTCTGTAATTATGTTTTTGCATCCCATTGCAATGCTGCCTATGAGGATTTCAACATCCAGATTAGGCGCATAGTGGTGGAAAATGCTCCAACGATCAGCTATATCACCATGAAACTTGAAGGTGTAGTTGCTGAACTAACAAAGGATGTTATCATGATCAACAGCAACAGGTAAGTTTATTCATAACACATTATTGGTAACCACAGATTTTTTTTTTCAAACTTGCTGAGTACTTTGGTGCATTTGGGGGGAGAAAATTATGTGTTCTTCAATAAATTTGGCAATTTTACTGAATAAATAATGAAGAAGTTGCTATTAATTCCTTTCACAATAAATAAATCTTTCCCTTAAAGATTACCTTGAAAATAAAATTTGGATGAAAAATCCTGAGAGGTGGGATACAAATTCAGATCCATATTTAATGATGTTGGACCATCTTATTTTTTATTGCATCTTTTTTCCACACAAGTCTATTATTTTAGAATCCCTACAGATGATAGATAGCACAAGCCATTTTTTGTCTTTTTATCAAACATCCGGATCATAAAATACATAACATTCTTTCTGCCCTTTCCCAGAGTTCAACTTCCATACAGTCAATCTGGAATTACAATAGTGAAAAGCAGCAGCTACGTGAAAATAGTCAGCAAAACGGATGTTGTGTTAATGTGGAATGAAGATGACAGTATCCTGGTAAGAACTGCTCCTTGACCTGGTTACACCTTCAGATACCAGAGCTAATCTTTGACTAGGCCAATCCCTATCTATTTAAGGGGTTACTATTGCCTTCTTGTCTCATACTGTTGAGCAATTCTTTCTTAATAAAGATCAATTTGCATCCATGTAGTCCCAAAGAAAATTACATGGATTTACATTTAGTGGATACCAGACATCTGTCTAAAATAGGGTAAAAAAATCACTTTCATTATATCATTAACATATTGGTATTGTTATAGGGCCTGCTTAGCCTTCAAATATAGTTTTCTAGCAGAATTTCACTCTCTTAGGAGTTCATTTTTGCCGTGGATTTGATTTTTGCTCTGAAGACTGAATAGAGAGAAAGAGGCTAAGAGCAATATAGATATTACATTGAAAATTAAGTCTGAATCAATAGCATCAATAGCTTGAACTCTGCCCTGTAAATCAAATCCAGTCCAACTCTTCATTCTGTCCCCCAGGTTTGAATTATATTGCTAAATCAAATTACACAGATCTGACGAAAAATACTGAGAGGCAGCAGGTGCAGGTGTTTTCAGTGGGATTTAATATATTTTAGAACATTTATACTAACTTCTAACAACTTACCGTCCACCTTTTTAGCTGGAATTGAATGAGAAATATGCCAATCAGACCTGTGGACTTTGTGGGGACTTCAATGGCTTTCCAGTTTACAATGAGTTCTATTCAAACAGTAAGTCTTCTAAATAATAAAAATTGGTTTCTGGAGTCTCTAACATGCTTTTTTGGTATTCTTTAACTCTAATGTCATCAACATTCTTCTTTCCTACCCTGTTAAATGATTTATCCAGAAGATATGATTCGATCTCTGTTGAAAAATATGTAGTACAGAGATCAGATCATGTGATTTAATACTTTAAGTATAAATACAGCACTGGTGCTAACAACTGATTGCATATTTCTTGCATGTCATGGTTTTATTTATCTAATCAGCTAACCCCATAAAAATGAGCCAGATTTTAACTAATAACATATATAAATATAGAAATATATTTTTTTTAAAAGGCAACTGTATTGTCTAGTAGGTACATATGTTGTTTCAGTTCTGTCTTAAAATTGGTATATCCTCATTTGCCTGCTAATCTGCATAATATTTGTAAGGTCTTATCTTCATCATTCTACCTATTCCTGACTTGAGCTTTTTCCTAAACCTTGTCTCACAGCAGTCTCCACTGTTCAAATCCCTGTTTAGATTCTTTTCTCTCTTCCCTGCATGGGCTCAATATAATCTGAAAACAGTTTGTTATTTTTCTGGTAAAAAAAATTGGTTTCCATTGAATATAAAAGGCTGAGAATTGTTTTCTAATGTTTACTTTTTCCAGGGTGCAGTTCAAGGTAAATTGAGACAGGGATGTAGTGCGTCCTTTGGAAAGGGTGATGATTAAATTTAAAGCTTTAAGGCAGCTAGCTGCCTTGGCTAGTCTTGAGCAGAATTCTTGAGAGGAGAAAAAGATAAGCAGTTGCATTGAACAAAAAAACCCCAACCTTCATTATTAAACTTGTTTTGTACAGATATTAAGATGACAGCCTTGCAGTTTGGGAATATGCAGAAACTGGATGGGCCAACAGAACATTGTGAAGACTCCACTTCTACCCTGCCAGATAGTTGCACTGATCATTTTGTAAGGATCATTATTCTTTTATTTTTCTTTCAAATTTATCTGTACCCTTTGACAGCTTCAGATAGGTCAACAGGAGAAGCCCTTGGGCAGCAGCAACTTAAAGAGGGATATAAGGTTCTATTAAATAATAGTTAAACCAAGTAACAATACCAAAAAATTGATCCCTTCTATTTTCTGAAAGTTGTTTAATTTTTTTTTTTCTGCCAAGGATGACATATGCCAGAAGACATTGACCAGCTCTGCATTTGCAGAGTGCAATATCCTAGTTGATGTTAGAGAGTACATTAGGGCTTGCGAAGATGACTTGTGCCACTCTGAAGAGTCTAAAAATGCCTCATGTATCTGTGACACCTTTGCTGAATACTCTCGGCAGTGCGCTCATGCTGGTGGGCATCCTCTGAACTGGAGAACCTCAAAACTGTGCCGTAAGTAACATGGGATATGACTGGCTTTATGTTCAGTAACTAGCAAGCAACAAGCTCTCAAATGATGTTGAGAATGCATTAGAAATTACAGCCCATGCAAGCTTGTATTCTCCAGAGGGGTTCTGATTACAAGTTCCAGCTTGGAAACTTCAGCAAAAGAGCTAGGGGGTTTAATGCAAACTGCATTAAACATTATCAAACACTTACCTGGATACTCTAATTGTGAGTCAACTTGTTTAATTAACTGGAACTGTAAAGGAAGCAAATAAAAGAGAAAGGATGAAGAATGAGGTGTGCTTGCTTGCTTGTTTTTCTGTTTCTCTCCTTTTCTCAATGGTGGCTACAGCATTTTTTATTCTCAATTATTAACTGATTGGGTCTTCACAGGTGTTTGGCTGGTTAAGCACTTACTTATCTCATTACCTTGCTGTCCCCAGAAATCAGTCATTGAGCCAGTTCGACACCAGTCATAGCAAGCACATCTTAACTGTAAAGTGTGGCTCTAGGTGACTAAATTTGCCAGTTTTGAGAGTTGACAGTTGGTCTGCAGTTTAGTGTGGTTTTACATCTAGCTGAAAAACTTAAGTGAATAGAAATATCTTCATATACAGTGAACTAGAAATATTTTTGACTGAAAAAAAATAATCTCATTGTTTAAAATTTCAGCCAAGAAGTGTCCATACAACATGCAGTACCAGGAGTGCAGCTCCCCCTGTGCTGACACATGCACCAACCCCGAACGATCTCAGTTTTGTGAAGAACACTGTATGGATGGTTGTTTCTGCCCCCCAGGCAAGTTCTTATGTACTCACATTTCTGATCTCAAAGAACAGCAATGGCTTTACCTGCAGGATTTGGACAGGTTCCATGGGGCTTAAGCCTACCATACTTGTGTTTTTCTCAGATGCAAGTGACAAGCATTTGTCATGTCTCAGCTGAGAAAACATATCGGAATTAATTGCCAATACATGTACAATATTCAGAAAGCAGGAAAGCAGAACAGCAAACAGATCAAGATAAGTCTCTCAACAAGCCACCTGTGCTACGATAAGTCCCTCTTTCATAGCCGGTGGAATTTAAGAATGCAAGGGTTGAATCCTTCACTGTGCAAATTGGCATAGTCCTACCGTCCTCAGCATAGGTATGTCCTTTCACCACGGCTGCAGATCTGTCTCTAGAATGATGTCTAGGATTTGAACAAACAAAAACTGTGTATGGAAATGCCCCCTTCACTGATCAAGCTTTTGTCCTTGCTTAAATATAGGGACTGTATTTGATGACATCAACAATTCTGGCTGCATTCCTCGTCAGCAGTGCTCCTGTGTTTACAATGGCAACACCTACGCTACAGGAACTTCTTTTTCAGAGCAGTGCCATTCCTGGTAACCTTTGTTACTCTTCTAACTTACTGTTTCCTCTCATATATTTAATGAGTTTAATGGTTTATTATATGCAGTTGCGTCACTGTTAATTGATATGTGTGTTTAACTGACCACTACAGTTCCAAAATATCCTTAAAGAACATTCTGTGATTTATTTAACAACAGCTTTAACTAGCTTTGCGCTCTAACTCAAGGTGATCAAAGAAAGGATTTACAATGTTTAGATTTCTCACCATTCAATTAAAATGCCTCCTCTTTGTTTATTTTGTTCAAACATTTGGTCTTCTCTAGAGGGGAATGAAGTTGCAGTCATTTATGTATTTGCAAATATTTATTATCTCTGGAGAAAGCAAGGGATGACAAAATACAGCCTTGATTTCACAATTATTAATCCTGTACCCATGCACTACTACATCACCTTAGAAAAAAGATGTACTCTGCATCAGGAGTAGACATGGGGTTACATTTTTTTAGTTTCTGATACATTGATATAACAAAACAGAAGGGATTTTAATCTGTCATTGTGCTTTATGTTAGCTGCAAAACCCAAACAATTACTCATCCCATACCTGTTGCTAGAGAGTTCACCTGTCCAAAGAAGGAAAACAATTAAATAAGCAAAGTAATGCATACCAGAGACATTCCTTTTAATGTGTTGCATCACGTGTTCACAATGTTTAGGAAAGTCTTAAACCTAGATTTACTGTGTGTCAGACTACATCTTGAAGGGAAAAACAGTAGCAAAATAACTGAACGTCATGTCACCGTAATTCCTTTTACTCTGGACCACTGCTACAAATTTCAGCTGACTTTATTCTCTCTCTTCCAGTACCTGCGATGGAGGCCAGTGGAGTTGCCAAGACATGCCATGCCCAGGAACATGTTCAGTAGAGGGAGGTTCACATATTTCCACATATGATAAAAAACATTACGATCACCATGGAGACTGCACTTACATCCTTTCCAAGGTAGGAATCATAAAACCTTATACATTTACAGAAAGAAAAGGTGATCTCAGTAAACACTTTTGAAACTTACCTCTTCTGGCATACCGATGTTAAATTGCCTCTCACTTAGCCAGATGTTTACTAAAACATATGCTCGCCATTCAAATGACAATCATCAGTTAACTATTAGGATGTCATGCAACAGTATATGGTGTTTACTGGGAAATTTCCAGTTCTGTGATGTAGTAATTGCTGAAAAGCATTGCCTTTTTTAAGGACTTGCTTAGTCTACATTCTTCAGTGTGATCAATCCAGCTTTCTTAACGAGTTGCATAATTTTTGCCATGTTACTGTATTTTATGGTATCGGGCCAAATGGTACAAATCTGAAAAATTACACTAACAGTTCTGAAAAAAAAATAATTTTTAGGACTAATGTTTTTATTTCATTCTGGGAAGTTCAAATACGGAAAATAAGTTCAAGTCAACTCATAAATTAATAAATTTTGTTTAAGTTTTGAACATATTTGAACAGTTTTAAAAATAAGTCAAAAGAAATAGAAAAATTAAAAACTAAGTATCATAAGAATATTTAATTACAGTGATATGCAAGTGAAATGTTTTGTTATTTTAGGGGCTTTTTTGTTTGTTCTTTGCTTTCCTTTTTCCCTATCTGCACTATTTAGTAAAAAAAAAAAAAAAAAAAAGTGATGTTATTGTTCTCCTCAAAAATGTTTTGTCTAGCATTGATACTAGATACAGAAAGATGAGAGATAAAGTAGAATTGAATCAAACATTAGAAGTGCACATGAATATCCAAATACAGAAATTATCAATATAATGCAAAACCAGATTCTCTTATTCTTCCTAAAGGCAAAACAGAACCTTAGGTCAAAGAAGGCCTGGGATTTGGGAGATTCTGGATCTTCTCCAGAAACAGAAATATTTTTTCAGAGTTGAGAGAAAATTTTACAGGGAAAGCTTCTGTAATTAGCCCTTCATGAAATAACTGTGGGCATTTTTTTTCAGCACTGTACAGATGAAACATTCACCATCCTCGTAGAACTACGCAGATGTGGCCTAACAGACACTGAGACATGCTTGAAGACAGTGACCCTCAACATGAATAAAGGACAAACTGTAAGAATGCAAAATACGCATGGGAAATGACTGTTAAAAATACGGAGAGCAAAGAAGCTGGGCCGTAGCCAGGGACCTGAATTTCTCTCTCAAATGTTGAGCATATGCAATAAGTACATGTTATTTTTAATCAAGTGAAAAGAAAATGATTTTGTTATGGAAATCAGATCAATCATAAATTTGGTTTTTTTAGAAGTTCATGAAGAATAACACTGTATTCACAAAGCAGAAAAATGCTATTTTCTCTGCCAATTAGGTGGAAAAAACATGAGCTTTTAGGTTAGAAACTACAACAGTGAGGGATGTGATTCATCACAAAGATGTGTTGAAAGAAACCAAGATGATGTAATTCCCTAGGGATTTGAGTAAGTCTCTTCAAAAATAATTCTTTTATGGTAGGGAAATTAGTAAAGTGTACAAAGTGGAAAGAGGGAGGAGGTGAAATCACAAAAAATGAAGCTTTGTATTTAATATTTTTTAATTAATATCACTGGAGTCACCACAATTATTACTCTTTGGACTATAGTTATCCTTCACACACCTTCATCTTGTTCCTCTTCCTTATCAGCTCATCGAGGTCAAACCTGATGGTGGTGTGTTTGTGAATTCGATCTACACCCATCTACCCATCTCAGCAGGTATTTTTTTTTTCTCGAAGAGTTTGTAAGCAGTAAGCTCAAAACTTCAACTCCACACCTGGATTTTTTTTTAAAACTATCAAAAATCGAAAGACTCTTTGTTGTTCAGAACCTGCATGTTCACACTTCAGTTCTCTTTGGGATGTTTCCTGAGTCACACAAGTGGTTTGGAAGTAGAAGTGGAAAGTTTGGTGTCATAAAGAAATGAGAGACAGTACAAGTATAGGCAAGAGTTCTAACAGAAGCAAACAGCGTTTATAATCTCCTGATTTGATCACTGTATGGTTTATTTCCTTCTTTTTTTTTTTTTTTTTTTTTTTTTTTTTTTAATTTACCACACCTGTCCTCACACTTCCTCAGACAGAAATTTGATTTTTTGCTCTCTGTCTCAATAACTAATGATTCTATGTGATATCTCTGATTTCTAGATCTGCTTATTTTTCCTCTTCATCACTGAAGCCTCCAATGTATGCCGTGCAAGCTTAGAAACAAAAATAGAAGTTTTCTTTTTAATGCTCAGTGCCATACAGTTTTTAATTCTTATTCTCTTTAGAGGAGTAATCTCCAACTGTTGAGACAACAAATAGTTACCAACTTGGTAGCTACAAGCAAATTCTGAACTGTAAATTTTTATTTATATTTCTGATTAATTTTAATAAAGATTGGCTTTATTTCACCTCAGAATTTGCAACAATTGTGGTAGAAATTCAAGAAGAATGGTATAATGATGCACTGTTTCCAGCATTTGACCTCATTTGGAAAGTGATCATTCTGTTTCTCACCTGTAGCTAATGTCACCGTGTTCAGACCTTCATCATTCTTCATCATCATGCAGACAAACTTTGGTGTCCACCTTGAAATCCAAATCACACCCATCATGCAAGTGTTTGTACGACTGGATCCTGTTTTCAAAGACCAGACCTGTGGTAAGTGAATGAAATATAAGAACATCTTGCTTAACGTCTTTTGCCTAGTATGAGCAGAATAAACTTTTCACTGCTTTTCAACAGGTCTCTGTGGAAATTTCAATAACATCCAAACTGATGACTTCAAGGTCATAAGTGGAATAATTGAAGGAACAGCAACAGCATTTGCTAATACATGGAAAACTCAGGCCTCATGCCCTAATATCCAGCAGAGCTTTGAGAACCCTTGTGCACTCAGCATTGATAATGGTACTTGCTTCTTAGAATTTCTTCTAGATCTTTTTTTGCTCATCCCTAAGGAAACTACATCAGTTGGCAAGCAAAGACAAGAGAATAAAGACTTGGTAAAAACATACATCTGAAGACAGAAACAAATATTCAAAATGAAAGCACTGTGGATAAGTAACAAAGGAAGAGTTATAGTAACATAACTGAAGGAAACTGTACGGTCATTGAAAACAGAGAGGTTGTCTAAGCTGAGAACTTAAGTGTCAGAGGAGTGAATTGAAGGAATATCTTTGGAAATCTCTTGCTCATTCCCTTCAGCAAGTCCTCCTCTCTGATTTTAGGAACTTTAGCCCACAAACTGAGTGAAAAAAAGACAGGAAGAGAGATTTGATGTAATTTCAGAACTGACTTCATAGACCAGGGCAGCGTGGTTTTGTGACTAATAAAATACAAAGATTTGTATTTTATTAAATTTATAACATGAGATTGTACTGTTTGTTCTCTTCACAGAAAAATATGCTCAGCATTGGTGTGGACTACTAACTGACAGCGAAGGACCTTTTGCTGATTGTCACTATGCAGTGAATCCCTCTGTTCACCACACGGTACTTTGTTAGACTGTTTTTCCCTTTAGAAACAATAGAAATATGATCATTACAACAGTTACCACAAAAGGACTCTTCCAGACATGTCTCCTGTCTTACACAATGCTTGTATTTTCATTCCTGTCCTGCAGCACTTTCTTCTTTCAACATGTGTTTCTGTTCTGTTGTAACATTCAACACGTGTTTCTATTTGTGTTGCAACATTACCTTATTTCAGTTGTCAGTCTTGGCTTCAAGATCCTGACTTGTTTGCAAATGAAAAGGCAGATATTTACTCCTGGAGGATACACACATATAGTAGGAAGTGCATGTCAAATGCTTACTTGAATATCAGTGAATTGTTGTCTCTTCAGCCTCTTATCTGGCAGAGAAAGCCCATTAGCTAGTTATTATTCTGCTTTCAGTGTGTTGACAGTCTTTTTTCTCACTATGAATCATCCAGGTATGGACACAGGTGAAATTATGTGTCTAGACCACGTACTGTGAGCAGAGCTTTGAGTGACACTGTGCAGCGTATTTGTAAATATGGTTCAGAGGAACATGAAGCTGTTAAATGTGTAACAGACTTTAAGAGCACTATTTGCCAATAATAACTGCAGACTTCAACTGAATTTCCATAACCTTCATTCTCCCCTGTCAGAAAACTTAGGCCAAGACTGGAAAGTGATAAAGCTATGTCAGTGTAGTCTGTGAGTTAGCATATCTGAAGACGGATTAGTACATAAGGCCAGAAAGATAACATTCCTTTTTTTCAGATTGAAATATTACCACTGCTGAGACTCTGTTTTTCTCTGCGTTCTTAGAACTGCATGTTTGACACATGTAACTGTGAAAATAGTGAGGACTGTCTGTGTGCAGCCCTGTCTTCCTATGTGAGAGCTTGTGCTGCAAAGGGAGTCCTGCTGCATGGGTGGAGGACTGATGTCTGCTGTAAGTACTTTCAACCGTCCCCTTTCCTAGGAACACACATCAACAAAAACTGCTGATCAGAGATTACTTTATACTGATTTCTAGACAAATATACTATGTGTTGAGGAAAGGATTTTGTTAAGGGCACTCCTAGAAGTAATCCTCTGTTGTTCCCTTAGGATCAATCCATTGCTAGGAAGAGTGAATATGAATACATGGGAGACAGTTTACTTAGGAAAGACACTGCTGTTGTGGATGTGCCTCCACCTGATTCTGTGCAACTGAATTTCACTACAGCTTTATGTATCACAAGTTATTGTAGAGAAACTGTGAAGCATTAGGATAACAGTAACAGTAATACTAACCAGAACACTTGCAAATGAAAGGTTTCTCAATCTGCATGCTGGGTTCCACTGATCCTGTAGGTCTGCTTTCAGCATACCAGGAGACATTCAGGGAGACCTCTTCTGCCACAAAAGCTTTAGAAGTTTTGGCAATGAATGGAAGCATCAAACAGAGGTTTCTTTCTGAAATTTAATTTGAAAAAATATTTTACTCTTTGCATAATATCACTTAACATGGACAGTAGTTTTTCAGATCTAACTCTGGAAATATTCAGCAATACATTTATATGAATGATACAACATAGGTAGAGGTGTTTATGTGTTATTTCTACTGCCTGTGGTTTCTTTTTTCCCACCAGAGGTTGCCATCTGGAATTAATAAACCTATTATATTTTCCTCTCTCAAGCAAAATACACCACCTCATGTCCCAAATCGCTAAGCTACAGCTATACCATCTCTTCCTGTCAACCCACGTGTCGGTCCCTGAGTGAGCCTGATGTCACATGCAACATTAAGTTTGTCCCAGTTGATGGCTGCGCCTGTGCAAATGGAACCTACATGGATGAGAGCGGCAAATGTGTGCCTCCTAATGAATGCCCCTGCTACTACAGAGGATCTCCCATACCATTTGGAGAAGCTATCCATGAAAATGGGCTTGTATGGTAAGTGAATCAGTTCTAAGAATGGTACATATTCTCCCGAGCTGGAAGACAGGGACAGGGAGTAGAATGAAGCCCCTGTAATCCAAGGGGAGATGGTTAGCGACCTGCTACACCACTTAGACTTGCCCAAGTGCACGGAGCTGGATGGAATCCACCCAAGGGTACTGGGGGAGCTGGCAGAAGTGCTCTCCAAGCCACTTCCCATCGTTTATCAGCAGCCCTGGCTAACCAGGGAGGACCCAGCTGACTGGGAGTTAGCAAATGTGGTGCCCCTCTACAGGAAGGGCTGGAAGGAGAAACCAGGGAGCTACAGGCTCTCAGCCTGACCTCAGTGCCAGGGAAGGTTATGGAGCAGATCATCTTGAGTGCCATCACGCAGCACCTCCAGGACAGCCAGGTGACCAAGCCCAGTCAGCGTGGGTTTATGAAAGGCAGGCCCAGCTTGACTAACCTCATCTCCTTCTATGACAAGGTGACCCACTTAGCGGACAGGGGAAAGGCTGGAATTCAGTAAAGCCTTTGACACTGTTTCCCACAGCATTCTCCTACAGAAACTGCCTGCTCATGGCTCGGAGGGACATGCTCTTTGCCGGGTATGGCCGGGCCCAAGAGCTGTGGTGAATGGAGTTAAATCCAGTTGGTGGCTGGTCACAAGTGGTCTTCCCAGGGCTCAGCACTGGAGCCAGTTGTGTTTAATATCTGTATCAGTGATCTGGAGGAGGAGATTGAGTGCTCCCTCAGCAAGTCTGCAGATGACTCCAAGCTGGACGGGAGTGTTGATGTGCTGGAGGGTGGGAAGGCTCCACAGAGCCTCGTCTGGACATATATGACCAGGCTAAACAATATCTATGACTCTGTGATATTTCCAGATTGATAGAGCAATATTATTTAGGTGCATTTTCAATTTAATTCCATGTTTTTTCAAGAATAAAATTATAGCACCACCAGCAAGGAGAGATTCTGTGAGAAAGTAAGGAACAAGCAGATACATATACTAATTTCAACCTATGATTTTTCCTGTTAAGAAATAATGTATACCATATGAAAGTAGCACTGGTAGTGCTATTGGAGAAACTTCTTTCCTGAGACTGCAAAACAACATTCTAGAATTCATTCAAAAATTCTGAAACTTGGCAATAGAGAAGTAGCTCTCAGTCTCAATACATGGTGTGAGTGAAAAAAAAAATATTTTTCCCTCTCTTACAGCACTTGCATCCAGGGAAGACTGAATTGCATTGGAGCACCTAATCCAACTCCAGGTAAAAAAAATTCTTCCAGTTATCTTCTTCTGTGTGCCAGGCTTTGGACAGAAATTGTTGATAGAATTTATTTTTCTTAATGGATTTTTAAATTCTAGAAGTAATTGTCATTTAGTTATAGTGCAGCAGATATCATAAAAGTCAGAAATTAAACTAGATTAATTAGAAGACCTCTTTTTCAAAAATATTTTTTTCTGAAATCCTGTGGGGATTTTCCTGGGAAGTCAGTGCTCTGAAGTGAATCTATTTAGCAGATTGAAAAAGGACACAAATCCCTAATAACTGACATACACAATTTACAAAGAATTTTTAGATGGTTTTACTGGCTAAACTGTGGGATAAACCCTGTACCATTTCTCACCGTTCTCACCTTTTTCCTTCCTTTAGCCTGTGAACCTCCCATGGTCCACTTCGACTGTAGAAACATCACTGCAGGAACAACTGGAGCAGAGTGTCAGAAAAGTTGCCAAACTCTGGATATGCAGTGTGTAAGTATGTCATGGCTGGATGAAATGGTGCTTCCAGGTTTTGTCTGTGCTCTTGGTGCTAAAGTAATTGATCTGTCATCTGACCTACTCCAAATCCACAACACGGACACTTTTTTCTTGAAGCAAATCCTAAAACCATGTTCCACAGCATTAGCAATGGGAGCCTTAGACCAAAATATAATTAAGTAACATCCAGTTTAATTAATGAGATTAGTGTCTACCTTTCTTCAGCTACTAGAGGTAACAGTAGTGAAAATAGCTAGGGCTCACCACACGTTTTACTTCTTTAGGAGAAAATCAGTGGCTATAAACTGTCTAGGAGAAATCATTCTTTGTCATACCATGATGCAATTGTGAATCTCTTGCACATCTAATTGTATTACTCCACCTAGGTGCATGGTAGCCACATGCAATTTCACAAATAAGCACCATATGAGATAAACAGATTTCAATGTAACTCAACCAAACTGAAAAAAAAAAAATTGTTTTCTCTTCAAAGCTCCATTCAATCACAAATCACCTACTGCAAAGTGCAAGACTTAAGATTCAATGTATTTGAAGTTCCCCAGACTCCAGCAGAGAAATCAGGATTGGCATATATAAAACATTTAACAGGTTTATATTCTATTAAATCAATTACTAGTAACTTTCTTTTTATTCCATTGTCCTGTAAGTACTTCATAGTCCTCTCACATTTAAGCTCAGCAGTAGTAAGACCATATAAAGACATTTTATAGGAATTTCATCTTCCTTTTTTCTATTGTGATTATTTCATTATGAAATTATATCTTCCTCTTGACTTTTCCAGTATATCACAAAATGTATACCTGGCTGCGTGTGCCCAAGTGGGCTTGTGTTAGATGGGAATGGTGGTTGTATTCCTGAAGAAGAGTGTCCATGTATTCACAATGAAGCCATGTATCAGCCTGGGGAAAAAATCAACGTTGACTGTAACACCTGGTAAATAAATCCCCGAAAGTAGCATTCCTTGTTCCATCATTTGCCTTTTCAAAGATCTTAAATAGTACAGCAGTGAGGAAAGATTTGTATTGCACGTTTCATCAATTGATGGATCTTTTAGTTTCAGATTAAACAGCATCAGCAGGTTTCCTAATGATGTAGACAGATGGCCAAAGCACAGAATGGGAGGAAATCTTTGGGACTACAGTGTTCATTAATTATTATTCTATTTTGCAGTTAATATATTCAGAGTAGCAGAACAGAACTTTGCTTTAATTCTTTACAATGAAAATGTAAAAGACCATTTTAACACCAGAATCAATATAACATTTACCAGGGATGAGTTGACAAACAAACACTGAGTTGCTGGGATATGTCTACACAAAACAGTGAGTTGCTTTATTATTAAAATGTTTTACTCTCATCCCTAGTGTATGCAAGAATAGGAAGTGGGAATGCACCAAAGATCAATGTCTGGGCACTTGTGCTGTTTATGGAGATGGTCATTATAATACCTTCGATGACAAAAGGTTCAGCTTCAATGGAAACTGTGAATACACACTGGTCCAGGTACTGATATATAGCAATAGTAAATGAGACATAACCTTGATCCTATCTACAAAAATAACACATTTTTAAATGTTATGGTCTACCCAGGACCACTGTGGGAAGAGTGGCACAGTGAATGGGACCTTCAGGGTTATCACTGAAAATATTCCCTGTGGCAACACTGGGACGACTTGCTCAAAATCTATCAAAGTTTTCTTAGAGGTAAGAAGGTTTTGCATATAGACCAGTTTTCTTCTGTATCTGCTTAGGGCTTAGGAGAAGCCTAGATATCCATAGCTTCAGGGAAGTTGTAAGAATATCACTTTACAAAATAGCAACTTATAAATTAAGCTTAAATCAGATTCAGGTTAAATATTCGGTAGAGCTCACCAGCTTTCTACCTTTTCCATTCCCCTCCTTATCTTATACCGCTCTTGGGTAAACTACAGATCTACAGGAAAATCATCTTTAGCAGAAATTTAGCCTGTTGTGTCAGAAGATTTTTTTTTTTTTCTGGGCAGTGTAGTTCCTCCATGACTGCCAAAACACCCCTTTTTGACATACTATTTAAAATACCTTTTTACCACAGTTTCAGGAACCTGAGATTTGAACTATATAGTTTAGATTTATCACATTTGGATTATTTGCTTTTCTTATATAAACCATTTTTAGTACTCTTAAAAGCAGAAAAACATGTTTAAGAGCACAGATGCAACTATGGGGTTAATTTCTAATCATCTTTTCCTCATGTTTCAGAGCTATGAACTGATACTTGGTGAGGAGCACGTCAGTGTCTTAAAGAGAGGACAAGATGATGAGGTGCCATACACAGTCCGCTATATGGGTGTGTACTTGGTAATTGAGACCACAAGTGGACTGATCCTCCTGTGGGACAAGAAAACCAGCATCTTCATCAAGCTCAGCCCTGATTTTAAGGTGAGGAACTAGCAGTTAAATGGCAATTTACAGTCCAGATTTGGACTGGGTGTGAATTTTGTTGAGAACCTGCCAAGATTTCAAACAGGTGATGTCTCTAGCATTCCCGCAGGACATCCCATGTTGTTTTTCATTCCTCTGGTGCCTCAGAAAGCTGTGTCATCATCCTGACACTGTCCGAGCTCTGAAGGCAGTTTTCAGTGCCTGTTTGGCTTGACAGAACTTGAGTTGGCCATTCACTTTTTCTGACTTGACTTTGTTAAATATTAATCCCTGAATCTTGGTAAATGTTATCAGACCTTATTAAAATTACATATCTACATGTGTAAAAATCAATTGAGTAGTCTTGATTTTGAAGGTGATCCATTGTTTCTGGTTCTCATTGACAGACAAATCAAATTATCATACTTTAAGAACAAGGAAGTGAAATATTATGTGAGTGAAAATCTCTTGTAAAATGCTACCATGTATTTTTCAAGCATATATCTACGCAGGTGATATGGAAAATACATTCCTGTTGTCATACCCCTTCTCCTAGCTTATGATATATACTAAAAACTAGTAAATTAGGAGTTTGCTATCTTATTGTATACCACAGTGACATTTTAATTAGATACATAAATTAAGTATAATTTAGAACTAAATATACATTTATTTCAGTATCATAGGTTCTTTTCCTGGCTCACTCACTGGCACTTTATAAAACTAGTAGTAATATGGAAAGTATGCACCTTAGATTCATGGAGAAAGCATAGCATCTATTGTAGCCTATCACAGTTTTACAGATCCATAAATTTAGGATGGAGGGATATTTCTGGATGTACAAGGAAAATGCAATTTCTTTTTATGCCTGTGAGCAGTCATAACAGTAAAGACTCAATGAGTAGACTGTGTGGCTAGACTGGTGGTATTTATGACAGTTTTGTAAGGCTGGTTTTTATATGCACATTTATTGTATTTTTATACTGTATTTTTATACTGTATTTTTATACAATATATTATTGTATGAAACAAGGATTAAAGGAAAAGCTAACTGTGAGTCCTTATTTCCTTGTTAAAGATATACCTCAAAGGTTATAATGACAAAGATTGTTTTATTATACAGATTTAAAAGGAGAAAAGTCAACGGTAGTATCCTTCTATCTTTAGTGGTTATGTTCTGCTACTGAGGAAGCAAAGGATGAAGATGTTTCAGGACTGTTAGAATGGAATGGCACTATTCTAAGGGCTGAATTTCAGATGTTGCTTCAAGTTTTCTCACACCCATTATTATTTTATTTACTTCCTTTTTCAGGGTCAGGTCTGTGGCCTCTGTGGAAATTATGATGGCAACGGCATCAATGACTTTACTACAAGGAGTCAGTCTGTGGTAGAGAATGTCCTAGAGTTTGGAAACAGCTGGAAAGTATCCTCCACATGTCCTGATGCTCACAGCATAAAGGATCCATGTTCTACCAACCCCTATCGAAAGTCCTGGTCAGAGAAGCAGTGTAGCATCATCAACAGCAATATCTTTGCTGCCTGTCACTCTCAGGTATTACCAGGGCAGAGCTTTACTGTGTGGAGACTAGGTCTGTGTATTATTGAAGCTGCTATCCTCATACATTTTAACATGCATGCCTAATCCATTAGCATGTTTCACTTTGAATTGTGTCAGGAAAACCTCAATCTGAATCCCACTCCATGGGACAGATTTATAGTCCCCACCTGTAAGAAATAAAAAGACATTTAGTTCATAGGAAATATTGACCTATTACAAAAGAATAATGATTTCATAATTACTATGTATTTTCTTGCAGTGCGACTTGAATAAAAATTCTCATATACTATGTAGAGAACACAAGCTCAATGAAATAACATAGAACTGAAGTATCAGCATAGCCTTTATCTGACACTAAGTACATACAAACAATGCAGGGAAGCTCTGTGCTCTTCCTGTTACCTTAGTTCTTTCCACTGGCAGAGACCTTCATTTTCAAGTACAGTAGCCTAGTATTTCTTGGGAACATGAATCTAATCTTCCACTAAGTCTGGGTGCCTAAAAATCTGTCAATACATGATTCGGATGTATCATCTGGCATCACCTCTGGTGTTTAACAGTGCATGTAAACAAAAGAAAAAGAAATTACTGATACAGACCTTTCTTCTGTGATGTTACAGTTTTAAGAAAATTACCCTAGCAAAGCTAAGAGAATTTTGAAGGCAGGCGGTATAGTATTACATATCTTTTTAATAACAGGTTGAACCAGCAAAATATTACCAAGCTTGTGTGACAGACGCTTGTGCCTGTGACACTGGAGGAGACTGTGATTGCTTCTGCACAGCAGTAGCTGCCTATGCTCAAGCGTGCAGTGAAGTTGGTGTCTGCGTAACCTGGAGAACCCCATCGATCTGTCGTGAGTTTTATACCATAAACACTTCTGAGAGCGTAGTTAAATGCACAGTGCCTTGCTGATGACCTTGAACACACGCTCTGGGTATCTTTTATATGTGTATTATAATCTCACTGTGTAGACTTTTCACACTAAGCTGTTTTGTTAGTCACACAATTTCACCTATTCCTTCATGGTTTTCAAGACTATTCAAGCACCATTTTCAGGGATATGGTGAACAGATATGACTCAGAAAAAGCTCTTATTTCTTTTTCTGAACATATCCAAATTTCTGTTTCTCCTTAGCATTGTTCTGTGATTACTACAATCAACAAGGGGAATGTGAATGGCACTATAAGCCTTGTGGAGCCTCCTGTATGAAGACCTGTAGAAACCCCAGTGGAAAATGCCTCCATAACTTGCCAGGTTTAGAAGGTAAAAAGAGCTGCAAGTGCCTTTAAGTGGGTACATTTTATTATATTTTTAATGGTCTTTAATGGAGTGTATTTTCCCCATCAGCTGCATTTTACCATTCAATTCTCTCCAAAATCACTGCATCCACATGAATGGAGTGTAGAAATTGGTGTTAAAAACATCTCCAGGACTAAGTCATCATGGGTGTGCTCTGCTCATACTCTGCATTGCTTCCTAGAATTATTGGAAAAAAATCAGTAGTAAAAATTATGACTATTGAAAACAAGACCTGCAAACACTTCCTGCAGAAATAAAACTTACGCTGACTGTATCTCATTCTCACCTTTTCTCCATTCTATACATCTTTTTCCTTCCGTCAGGCTGCTACCCTAACTGCCCACCAGACAAGCCGTATTTTCATGAGGATCAGATGAAGTGCGTTAGTCTCTGTGACTGTTATGATAATGAAGATGGCAAGATATATAGACGGGATGAATGTCATTTATGGTAAGACTTAACATACCAGCCTAATTGTGTACAAGGGAAACAGCAGTGGGAAATTGCACGTTCCTGTTATGTGACAGGACTAATTTATGAGTTTATGCTGTCTGTGTAAAAATGCCTTACTATCTAATGCCAATTTTCTTACTATAATAGTAGTAAGAAGTTCTTATGTGATTTTATATTCTGTTGAATTTGTTCCTGATTATATTGTAGATCTTCAGCATAAAGATACAATAAGAACAGTAAGACCTTTCTGAACAGGCTTTCTCTATTTCCCATTCCTATGGCAGGAAAAATATTGTTCCAGGAGTAGAGATATCTAATAGGGATCTACTTCCAAGGATTTCATTACATTCTTACGCTGCTTGTAGTATTTAGACTCTTTCCCTTTTAGCCTGCTTTTTAGTACAAAAACATTTCAAGTGCAAGGAAAGTGATAAGCAGGAAAGAAAGTCGTCCTTAAGACTTCTACCTGCAGCTTTGCATAATATTTAGCTTCACTTCCATTTATGAGTTCGGGTTTAATATAAAGATTTTGGAAAACAATGGTAAAAAAGAAGCCAGCATGAACTGGACACTCAAGAAATAAACACAAACAAAGTGTCCTGGGTTTTGATTCTATTATCTGGCAGAAAGATGACTAATAAAACTACCTTATAAACAAAAAATATTCGGTTTTCTATGTTTTTTATTTCAGTGAATGCACATCAGACGGCTTACAGTGCAAGTATGATGATAAAGGTAAGACAACTAAGAAGAATCATTAAAAAAATAAAATACTGGATATTATTTTTTCATAGATGCCTGACAATAAACTTCTCTGAATTACAGCATGCCACTGCATTTATGAAGGGAACAGCTATAAATATGGTGAACTCATCTACAACACCACAGATGGAACTGGATGGTGTTTCAGTGCAACATGCGATGTCAATGGAACAATAAACAGAGATATCTTTAGATGTGACTTCTTTACAACAACCCCATTCACATTTTCTACAAGTCAGCCCACAACTACTGTTTCAGGTACTCATGAATACTTCTAAAAATAACTAAAAAATCTCTGGAATGGACTGAAATTTGCCTGAAAGGGAGGGCCTTTTCATCAGTTAATGGCACGTAATTTTACCTGACACTTTTGGCTTCTGCTAGAGCCACCAATTCATATGACAGCTTCAGTGGCTAAAGAAGACCATAATCAAGGATGTAGAAATGAGTATAGCATTTCTTACAACACTCAGTCTCCACGATTTCACCATGTTTTTTTCAGGGGAAAGAAAAATAGAGCTTATTAATCATGGCACCCTTGAGAATGTCCTCATTTCCTTCCAAACAAAAACTAGCAGTTCTAGACCAGCTTCTGAAAACATGAAAGAAAATGACTGCCGTTTTTTAAATTATGGACCAAATTAGGACAGACTGAAGATAAGAAATCTAGTTTGAGAGAATGATCAAATTAATTAAAACAATTCTTTGGAACCTTTCCTAATTGTATTTAAAACCAAATCAACAGTTTCCTTCTACTCCTGCAGTAAACTTCTACATTATTCCTGCAGATAACTCATTATAGTGACCATGTAATTCTGAGAAACTGAAACATATTTCCACAAACTCATACAATACAACAGCAAGAAATAAACATTCACCTTAAAGTCTTCTATAAAGCAACATATAAAGTGGTAGATATTCCACAAGGTTATCTTCATAATGTGAGAATATGAAAAGAAATAATATTAAAATACATATAACATACTTATTAGATTACGGTTCATATATATTGTATATTTCAATTCTATACTATAATGTATTACATATAAAATACATGTGTTAAATTTATAATCCATATGTATATTTATAAATATGTTATATAATATTAAAATAAGTAGAAAAGTCATTAACATGTAAAAATATTTTAAAGCCTGTGCAGTTATGCAGTTAGGTGTAAATACAGAGATTAATACCAAGGAGTATAACACCTACCTTTATGCTATAGTAATCATGAAGTCATATTATATTGACATTCCACATAAAGGATACCATATTAGTTATATTTAACAACAATTTTTAAATAAAAGGCACATAAAGAACTACTAGAAAAGTAATACAAACATGAGATCAAAACCTACCTTAGAAATTAAATTCAAGACTGCCAAAGAAAGTTCATTAAAATTTAAATGCTATATTAATATATATAATATTACATACAACATTAAAATGCATGGAAGATGAATCATTTATTCCAGGTACTTTCCTTAATAAGAATAGACAAGACTTATATTTCCTCCTTTTAATTACAGAAATAACAACTGCGACACCAGTGACAACTGTATGCGTAAAGAATGTGTGTGCATGGTCGGAATGGTATGATTCCACACAGCCTGAAAACAAAGAGGAGAGTGGAGATTATGAAACATTCGAAAATCTCAGAGAAAAGGGATACAGTGTGTGTAAAAACCCAAAGAGTGTTCAATGCAGAGCCAAGGAATACCCTGATACAGAAATAAACAATCTTAACCAAACGGTACAGTGCAGTCAAAGCAGAGGATTAACTTGCAATAACAAAGACCAACAATCAAAGCACTGCTATAATTATGAAATCAGAGTATCATGCTGCAGCTACATACCGTGCACAGAACTAAAAACTACAACAGCAAAACCCACAGAAGTATTCACAACCACTGCTGTAAAATCAACACCATTTACAATACAGACAATGCTAAAAACAACAACAAAAAACCAAGTAACTGAAGCACAAAAAACTGAAGTCCCTAAAATATCAACAACAGTCAGTGGAAGCACAACACCTCTGGCTGAAACTTCAGCTACAATAAAAACATCACAAGTCTCAACAACAGGGCACCAGACCATGTCAACTCCATCAGAAAAAAGCACTGTGGCAAAAGAGACACCAACAAAACCCACAACTGCCTCTACCCAGACAGAAGTGACAACCACCGCTGCCACCACCAGTGTCCCCACTTCCACGGCCCCACCAACACGAGGCACAACCATCCTCTCTACCACCAGCAGAGCCACCACCACCAAGACATCTCCCCCTCCAACAAAAGGAACAACTGTCATCACACCAAAAGTGACCACCTCAGCCATCAGCACTACCACGACCACCACAGGAAGCACCACAACCTCCACAGCCACGTCTGCTCCAGAGGAAACCTCCACCACAGCAACCCAAACCACAGCACCCACAACAACTGCCTCCACCCAGACAGGAGTGACAACCACTGCTGCCACCACCGGTGCCCCTACTTCCACGGCCCCACCAACACAAGGCACAACCATCCTCTCTACGACCAGCAGGGCCACCACCACCGAGTCCTCTCCCCCTCATACACAAACCACAACCTTCAGCATACCCACAACAACAACGTCCACCTCCAACACCACAGACAACTGCGTGCCGCGCTGTGCCTGGACGCAGTGGTTTAACTTGGATTCCCCGAGCCCTGGGAGCGAAAACGGAGACATAGAGACGTTTGCGAAGATCCGAGACGCGGGTTATGAACTGTGTGACAAGCCACGGGACATCCTGTGCCGTGCTAAGGATTACCCGGATTGGAGTCCGGACCAACTGGGTCAGGTGTTGGAGTGCAGTCTTGAAACTGGGCTTGTGTGCAGAAATAAGGATCAGATCACAAAGTACCCCATGTGCTTCGACTATGAGGTCAGGGTGGAGTGCTGTGACCGTAGGCACTGCGCGACAACACCAGCTCCCCCAAGCACCGTTGCAACTTCCACCAGCACAGCCTCGACTGCAAAAACCTCCACTGTAGTAACACAAACCACAGCACCAACAACTGCCTCCACCCAGTCCGGCGTGACAACCACCGCTGCGACCACCGGTGTCCCCACTTCCACTGTCCCACCAACACGAGGCACAACCATCCTCTCTACCAGCAGCAGGGCCACCACCACCACCGAGACATCTCCCCCTCCAACAAAAGGAACAACTGTCATCACACCAACACCATCAGTGACCACCTCAGCCATCAGCACTGCCACAACCACCACAGGAAGCACCACAACCTCCACAGCCACGTCTGCTCCAGAGGAAACCTCCACCACAACAACCCAAACCACAGCACCAACAACAACTGCCTCCACCCAGACAGAAGTGACAACCACCACTGCTGCCACCACCGGTGCCCCCACTTCCACGGCCCCACCAACACAAGGCCCAACCATCCTCTCTACGACCACCAGGGCCACCACCACCGGGTCTTCTCCCCCTCATACACAAACCACAACCTTCAGCATACCCACAACAACAACATCCACCTCCACCGCCACAGACAACTGCGTGCCGCGCTGTGCCTGGACGCAGTGGTTTAACTTGGATTCCCCGAGCCCTGGGAGCGAAAACGGAGACATAGAGACGTTTGCAAAGATCCGAGACGCAGGTTATGCACTGTGTGACAAGCCACGGGACATCCTGTGCCGTGCTAAGGATTACCCGAATCGGAGTCTGGACCAACTGGGTCAGGTGTTGGAGTGCAGTCTTGAAACTGGGCTTGTGTGCAGAAATAAGGATCAGATCACAAAGTACCCCATGTGCTTCGACTATGAGGTCAGGGTGGAGTGCTGTGACCGTAGGCACTGCGCGACAACACCAGCTCCCCCAAGCACCTTTGCAACCTCCACCAGCACAGCCTCGACTGCAAAAACCTCCACTGTAGTAACACAAACTACAGCACCAACAACTGCCTCCACCCAGTCTGGTGTGACAACCACCGCTGCGACCACCGGTGTCCCCACTTCCACTGTCTCACCAACACGAGGCACAACCATCCTCTCTACCAGCAGCAGGGCCACCACCACCGAGACATCTCCCCCTCTGACAGAAGGAACAACTGTCATCACACCAACACCATCAGTGACCACCTCAGCCATCAGCACTGCCACAACCACCACAGGAAGCACCACAACCTCCACAGCCACGTCTGCTCCAGAGGAAACCTCCACCACAGCAACCCAAACCACAGCTCCAACAACTGCCTCCACCATTAGCAGTACATATACTCTTCCAACTTCTGTTTCTTCTACTGGACAAAGTACTGCCACTACTGTTTTTCCCACAAGTTTCACTACTACCGTCAGCCCAGGTATGTCATTGTCTACCTCTGGAATAACTACAAGCAGTTATTTCAATAGAACAACATTGTTGTCTTTGTTTTCTGTGACTTTTTCCACCATGACTCTTATATCTTCCAACACATAAACCACTTTTTCATCTATCTGTCCCTCTGCTACTAGTGTCTATGTCAGGCAGGTGTGTGAGTGGGCCCCATAGCTTGATATTACTTACCCTAAGCTCGAGGGGGACAGTAGTAACTTTGAAACTTTTTAAATCATTAGAGATATATGTGATAAGATTTGCCAAATCCCAGATGGTATTCACTATAAAGCTAAAAAATGTCACAATCTGCACTTAGCAGTATTTCCAGTAGTTGAATGCAACAGAAATGTAGGTATGATTCGCCAAAGTGTTGAACAGTCCTCTCCAATATGTTAAAATGATGAGGTCAAAATCCTGTGCTGCAAACTAAACTATATCTCGTGCTTAACAGTAACTACAACTGGTATAATACAATCAAGTCATGGTACAAGCAGCACTTCTGCAATCTTCAGTCCTTCCTCCAGCATACCTGTCACAACAGAAGCGAGCACACATGTTACATCTCATGGAACAACTTCATGTCTCTGTCATGTGTTTGGTAATTTTTTCTCTCCAGGTAAGTGTTTATTTTATGGTTATAAAAGTCTGCATAAACAATATAAACCCATAGTACTCTATTCAATTAAAGATAACCATTCAAAATAATCTAAACATAGAACTTTTTGTACAGAAATACATTTTCTATTTTCACATTATTTTCTTGGTTTTATTGCCTAAGTATTTTCATTGGTCTTTTAATTTCTTCTCCAATTTTCCTCTACAGGGGAAGTGGTGTACAACAGAACAGATATGGCTGGCTGTAATTTTTATGCACTTTGCAGCAGTGAATGTGAAATTCACCCGTTCCAGGGGTCATGTCCTGTGACAACTCCTTTCACCTCAGTCGCCACAGAATCTACAACACAAGCTGCCTCATCCACAGAACATGTATTTCCTTCTGTCTCGCCAACCACAGCAACGTCCCTCACAACTTTAGTAGAACGAAACTGTACTGATGTCAACCCTCCACGAAAGGTGGTTCCCCTTGTTATTTTCTAATATATCACCATGGCAAACCCAGCCCAATTTCTGTCCACTAATAGATAACTCAAATCAACTTGTTTGTATTCCAGTGACGAAGTTGGTTATGTTACAAATGACCTGAGAGTGCACAATTCTTCAACCTGGCATTACCAGGCTTTTAAGTAATCTGGAGATGGAAAAGCTCACTAATACCATGGCAGAGACTTTTTTTTTTTAATAAAAGACATTTAAATGTCACAGACATAAGTAGACTAGCTATGAAAGTGTGAAAAAATCTCATTCTTTCTACACAAAAGAAAATTCTGTGATTGTTCCCAGCTTGACTGCTCTTAAGGCCTGAAATCATATGCTAAGAAAACTCTTATCAGAACTCCCTATCAATTTTGAGAGTCTATCTCATGTTAAAACAGAACAACTAGGGTGAGAAAGCACTTAAGAATAAATCATTTACATATTTTCAGCCTGGAGAGAAATGGATAAATGAATGCCAGGAGTGTGTCTGTGACCCCGTTACTGCTAATGCACAATGCCACCGGCTCCTATGCCCAACAGTTCAGACGCCAATTTGTGACCTAGGATTTGTTTCCACTCTTGTACTACCAAAAGATTCTTGCTGTCCTGAATATAAATGCGGTAAGTATCAAAAATACATATATAAACACCAGGCTACACACTGGTAAATTACATTTGCACTTCTGTTAGTATCTAATCAAGTTCTTCATGTACCACAATAATAGCAAAACTTTTCTTAAAGTGTTCTGGCTTAGTGAACACACATCAATTTTTGGCTAAACATGCATTAGAAATTTTATTTAAAACCAAAATGTTATTTTTAATTAAGTTTGCTGGGAGAATTGGAATGGGTGGGAGAGCAGAATAATACTTTGAATCTTCAAGAGGCCTGTGTACATCAACTATCTGTGTATCATAAAGGTTATTAATAAACTTGATCTAATGTTATTAATGTAACATTGGAGCACATTAACATTAGCCTAACTGTAGCTAAACTAAGATGCATAAACATAAGAATATGACACCAGAAAGCTTAACAGTTAACTACAAAAGCAAGTAACATGAAGCAATAATACAAAGTTAATTGTAATCAGTAACTGAATTGTCAGTGTATGAAAAATAATTATACTCAGTGCATTATATTGACTGTTGTTTATTGCTTGTAAAAATCAGTTATATATATTTATATACATAAATTTTTATATGCATATATTTTTATACATATATTTATATAAAATAATAAAAGGAAAAAGGTAGCCATAAATTAAGCTCAAAAAGGGAAAGTCAAAGGAACAATCAAGTTTGAAGTAGTCCTGTGAAAGACATGAATGGGTTCTGCTATCAAATTATTTATATTACCATGGTAAGAATAACTTTCTTTTCACCCAGAGTCAGTCTTTCATCTAAGCCATGTCTGAGAGGTCACAAAGAATCAAAGGTATCTTTGAAGGTTACTGGACTTCTAGGATTCAAAGATGAAATAACTAATTTAATTTGAAGTGAACCTGAGGGATTTTTCATGCATAGCTCAAGTTAGAAGCCATCCCTCCTGAAGTCTTCTAGCTAATTTCAAAAAAGAAACTTTACTTAAACATCCAGCTACACTAAATAGGAGGTCTGAGCATGTAGGGAAAATTCAAGTTTTCCATAGTCTCTATGTTACTAACAAAGCTTGATAACATCTTGGCTTCTCAATAAGTCTCCCACTTTGAGTTTACTCTGGAATTATTTTTTTGTTTTTCAGAACCAATAGATGGCACCTGTGTGATTAACGGTACAGTGTACACGGTGAGAATGTTATAGTGATATATTGCTGGAAGTGAAATGTACATCCTTTCTACCTAAAAAAGCCTTTGAGAAAGTTCTTCTCCCAGTACATGTCTTTTTATTTCTTAGCCCTTAACTGGAAGTTATTATTTTTCTAATGCCAAAACCAAAATCATCACAGAAGAGTTCCTCAACATGTAACATAAGACAAGAATGTACCATTTTTAGTGACGTACTTCTTTTTTAAGCTCTCTCCCACTTCTGGAATTAATGAATTTCCAAACAAGCTGCTGAACAGCCCAAACTCAATCGTTCTCTAAAATAAGCCCAGACAACCTTCAGAATTCAAGCTAGGGTTTTTGCTTTAATTGATACCTAAATCTTTTGCTAAAATTCGTACTTGAGTCTTTCAGTCAAAATTTAAACATTAGCCTTAAACTGGAGCCTTCTGGGGACACATTTCAGAAAAACTAAAATCCAGGTGTAAATTTGTATCTCTGCTTATGAATCTGCATATATATATCCAGTTATTTTAATCTCGATTTGTAAATTATAATTGTTTTCTAACCACTGAACATGACTTGCAGGGAAAAAAAAAATCTTAAATGAGCATTGAAAAGCTGGTAAAACAGCGGTACAAACAAGTCTTACCTCCAATTTATTAATTTGCTTTTCTGTTTTGTATTGCTTCATTTAGTTTCCTGCTAATGTGTGCTTTCTTGTGAGGCATAAAGCCAAACAACTTTATGTTCAGAGAGTTGAACAACTCAGTCACACTTGCATTTCAGCAACATGAATCTCAGCAATGCTTTCAACTCTGCCTATCCTTTATATAGAAACTGTTGCCATTTGACTTTTTTTTTTTGTCTCCTGTCTTCCAGGTTGGAACGTCAACAGTAATCAATTCATGTAAGAACTGTACCTGCAGCTCTGAGAAAGATCCGGTGACTAAGGCAAATATTGTGCATTGTGAAACAGTTCAATGTGAAACATCTTGCCCTCTGGTAAGTTCAGATCCTCTAGGCTGCCCAGTCAGCCCTCAATTACAGGAAGACTGGAATTCTCCATTACCAACTCAACATACTTTCTGTTTCACCTCCTTGTGAGTAGGGTCATCAATATATGATTGAGGATGGAGAGTGCTGCGGGAAGTGTATTGAAGTAGCTTGCATAATCAAACTAAGTAACAACACTATTCACGTGTTCCCTGTAAGTATTCCTTTCATTTTCAGATCTATTGGCCAATACAGGTTAGAACAGCTAAGAGTTAACTCATATCCCTTACAGGTAAAAATTTAATTAATACTGAAATTACTCTGAATACACACTGGTTTTCTGAATTGAACTCTTACTTGGAATGACAAATTCTTTATATGTGTGGGATTATATAACTGGGCAATGGTTTCTAATTTGTGGTCTGAGTGTTCAGACCCAGGATTTAAACTTTCAAGCTAGCCACAGTTTGCAAAATTTCGCTTTTGCCACTTGTAAAAGAATTTCAGAAGTATCTGAGAATCTTCGAGGTGTGAGAACTTAATTCACTCAGACATTTTTGAAGTAATCATACTATACTTGATCACAATGAAAAAAAAATTGTTTGCTTTTCTTCTAAAATCTTAGGTTGATGAGATCCTGCCACTCGATAATTGCAGCCATTACAAATGTGAAAAAATTGAAGATCAATTTGTTCCAGTCCAAACTAAAAAAATATGCCCCGAGTATGACCCAGGAGAGTGTGATCCTGTAAGTTTTAACCAATTCTTCATCAATTGAATGCAGTTTAAAAGAACAAGGAGGGGCAAGGAAAAATATAACAAATCACTTCCACTTAAGTTGCAGGAATGTCTTAAGAGTTAATTTAATTTTGCTGTAACATTCATAATAAAAAAAAGTTTAATATTTTTATATGGTGTTACAAGAATTCAAGACTTTTATGTTGGGGACAGTAAGTCATCCATCTTTCCATGCAGTGTTCATCACAGAGGAGATTTCTGCTCAATATTAGTAACGCTAACTCATATTCTTACTCATGATTGTCACCTGTGCATTAATACAAATCCTCCTCCTTTACTTTTGCAAAGGATGAAGCAGAGACTACTCCCGATGGCTGCTGCAAAATATGTAAACGTAAGTGATGATGTGTTCATGTTTTCTGCTTGAAGAGCACTGTATCCAATTCCTAACTATCTTTGTGTGGATGGAAGGATTGTTCACTCACAGTTTTCAGTTTCTCAAGACCCTGTGTTTGGCTAATTATTCAAAAGGAAAAAACAAATTTGTTTTCCTCATACTGAATTCCACAACCCAAACCACTGATGCTCAGGTCTCTGCATTATCTTCCAAAGACACTGTACGGGTGGGATCAAAGAAAAACCTGAAAACTCCAGATACATTACACAGTATCCCCACCCCCCACCATCACATGCTGCACATTCTCAATAATCAGACATCATACACTTTGAAATTGCTGAAACATTCGTTTAGTTCTGAAATAGAGATTTGAAGTATGTTTTTTTCCCCCCTGTTTATGAAGCTGCAAAGTGCAAACCATACAGCAAAAAAACTGTGATCCAGCAAGGAGACTGTGAATCTTCTGAACCTGTTGAGCTGACATATTGTGAAGGAACTTGTCCTGGCTCCTCAGTGTAAGTTCCGAAAACTTAATTTAGCATCTCTATGGCCTCATTTATGTTTCATTTATACTGGTGTCATGAGCCAGCATGTGACCAAGAAGGCCAATGGCATCCTGGCTTGTGTCAGCACTGGCGTGGCCAGCAGGGACAGGGAAGGGATCTGAGCCCTGGGCTCGGCACTGCTGAGGCCGCCCCTCGCTGAGTGGGTTCAGTTTTGGGCCCCTCACTGCAAGAAAGACATTGAGGTGCTGGACTGTGTCCACAGAAGAGCAACGAAGCTGGTGAAGGGTTCAGAGTACAGATCTTAGGAGGAGCAGCTGAGGGAACTGGAGTTTAGTCTGGAGAAAAGGAGGCTGAGGGGACACATTGATAGCTCTCTCCAACTACCTGAAAAGAGGGTGTAATGAGGTGGGTGTGGGTGTCTTTTTGTAAGTAACAAGCAGTAGGACAAGAGGAAACAGCCTTAAGTTGCAGCAGGGGAGACTTAGATTGGATATCAGGAAAAATTTCTTCATGGGAAGGATTGTCAAGCACTGGAACAGGCTGCCCAGGGAAGTGGTGGAGTCACCATCCCTGGAGGTGTTTAAAAGTTGTGTAGGGACATGGTTTAGAGGTGGACTAGGCAGTGTTAGGTTAAAAATTGGACTTGAACTTAAAGGTCTTTTCTGACCTACATGATTCTATGATTATAGAATAACAAAGTAAATGTGTTTATATGATTCCATTGAGTAGAATCAGGCTCAGTGGAAACAAGAACAGTTTCACTATTGAAAAGAGAATTAATTAAAAATCACATTCATATGTGTGTGAGGGAGGAAAAGAGGACGTTAATAAAACCACCTCCAAGTCCCAAAAAAACAGAAGGACAAGTCGGCGGGGGGATGCTTCTGTGTGTCAGCTTTTAATGAAAAAGATGCATTTTCTTCTCCTGGTGGAACACAGGTATTCTCTTGAAGCAAACCAGATGCAACACGAGTGTAGTTGCTGCCAGGAGTACAGCAGCCAAACAAGAGAGGTGACCCTGACTTGCCAAAATGGAACAAGCATAAATTACAACTACGTCTACGTGGAACAATGCCAGTGTACAAATGCATGCACTTCAGAAACCTCTACAGCATACGACTCCCAACGGAAAATCAGAAGTAAGAGATGATCACTGGAACAAGCAAGCAGAGACTCTAAGGGAAGCTGAAATCATGTTTTCCCCAGAATAACCTGTGCTCCTTCTTTAACAGATCTTACGTCAGTTTCTGTTATTACCTTTTCTTATTTCTTACTTGTGAAAAAAAAAAATAAAAGTCAAACAATTAAATCTTAAGGGTTTTTTTTTTGTTTTTGTTTTTTTTTTTAAAGTGATACAATATTCAAGGGTAAAAAAAATATATGACTGTGTAAAATGCCTTTGTGTAAAGTATGGAAATATGCAAACATGGTTTCACTCGATCACAAAACTGATATTTTGGGAAAAAAGTTTCAGGGGTCTCTAAAAACCAAAGCCAGAAAACATTGCAGCTACATTACACTTAACTCTTGGGCCAAGAGAATGCTTCATTGCATATCATTTTTATGGACACCATGGTCCTAACAGCCATCACAGTGACAGGGAGAAGGCTATTTTCTTGTTCATCTTATTCCATCACTAAAACTTTCAGCATTTTTTTAATTTCGGTGACTGTTTGATACCCATCTTCATTATCTAAATGACTTTGTCTCCAGCAGCATCAGGGAGTTTTCTAACTCAGATGGGTATATTCTCTAGCAGTCTTTGGCAATGCAGACACTCTCAAAAGCCTCTTCCTGGATGAGGTTAAATTCCCTTACCCAGGTCTAAATAGCTCTGGTCACCGGCATAAAAGGTACAGAGATTAAAACACCCCTCTCCTTTGCTCACTGTATTCTAGTTGCCAAGATAACAGGCAGGCTACAGTTTGTCTTCCCTGTAATTAGTGGGGAGGTCCACAAGGCAAGTATAAAAAAAGAGAAGGGAAAACTTTGTTCACCAGTGCCATTTCATGTCCTAGATCAATGGGTATCTGGCTGTAGAAATCATCACTTGCTTCTTCAGCTGAAGAAACAAATCTATATATGAACAGAAGCTCTTATTAGTTGAATAATACTTAAGGTAAAGTCAATGAACTTAGTAAAAATCAGAAAATTCTCCTGCCCGTAATTTTAACAATATTCTCAGGTAAGTTCAGGATATGTTTTTAAACTGTGCATTTGTTTCCTATGCTACCTAAAAGATTTCAAATGGACTTACACTGGTGAGAAAATTGGCTGCCTTTTCCCACAGTAGTTCATGTTTACTTGACCTGTTGGGAGCATTTACCTTATCAGTAGATGTTATAATACAAAACCTGGCATCTGGCCCGAAGGCTTGGCTGAAAAGGAAAGGAGGAACTGTTTGATCAAATAATGCACGTTTTATACTGCTTATTTAGAACTGAAATTCAATCTCTGAATGAAATCAGTAGACACTTTTCTACTGGCCTTCACCAGCATGACCTGGTATCACGTTAGGATTAACCAGAGGGTAGTAAGCAGGTTTGTAAGTTTTTCCTGCTGGACACCGTTCATCTCTCAGGTATCCAGGGTTTGCCGGTCCCACGGCAGGTGTGCAGGCTCTGGGCAGTGTCACTGCCTCTGACCGGGGAGCTGTGCCACTCCCTGCACCCTCTCCGACCCAGTAACAAGCACCTTCCATTGGGAACCGGGGCTGAGTCCAGGCCAGCTGCGCACCACCAGTTTTACAGTTTCACCAGCACATCCTCAGACCCGAACAGCAGGTACTGCTGCGAGGAGACATCCCAAGAGTCCTGAACAGAGCCAGCCGTGGGGCGAGCAGTCTGACAGGCTCAGCACCTTTAGCATAGCACCACAAGAACAGATGCAGCCCAATGAGATCTGGAACTGTCCTGCAGTGAAAAAACAGGACCTAGAACTGTCCCACAGTGGGAAACCAGCCCTGCTGGCTGCAGAAGGGCTTCCTGAGGAGCATTCACATATGCCAGCCAGGTTAGGCCTGGCGTTGTAATACAGAGCTGGCAATATTAATCCAAGCTAGCCAAACTGATGCCTCAGAGCTGATAGGTCAGGGTGCAGAGCCAAAAACACAGTGACACTTATGTCACTTAAACATCTGTAAACACTTCTGAATTCAGCTTTGAGTTCAGACTGAGGGCAATAAATCTGTGTGCTTTTGCCCCTTCCTCCCTAACTCCCTACATTGAGTATTTAGTACCATGTTCACCAGTTACAAAGCTTCCCTAACATTTTCAGGGCTGCAGGTTTTCCCCAGCTATTGTAAGCACTGTACGAACATGTTAGCAGTACATTCCAGTTTAGGTCTTAAACTGCCCTCTAATGGTCATTATTCACTTCTCTAAAAACCAAACCAGGAACTATTCCCTTAATTCTGGAAACATTAAGCCTTGCACACCTTGTTCATCCATCGGAGATCAATTATACTAGCATGTAAACTTAGTTTTTTTTTATTTTTAATTGCCAAATTATGAAAGATTTCTCAAAGCTGAACATCACATTATTTCCATGTACCTGACTGACTACCTAGGAGTTTAATTTGAAGGTGCAATCGCAATCCTCAATGATCACGTTCTGTTATTGGAAAAAAAAAAAATTAGCATCATAATTCACCATTTAGGAGAGACAATCTGGATTAGTGCATTTTGGGGGGGTTGGGTTGTTTCGGTTTGGCTTTTTTTGCCTTGAAAACCAACCTACAGCAAAATGCTAGAAACCACTGAATCTTCTTAGTTCTCCTCAAAATACAGCTTGTTGGGGTTTTGTTTTTTTCTTAAGGGAAATCTATTTTTGTACCTTTTCTCTCTCAAGTCTATACAGAAGACAACCCAGGAGATTTGCACTTGAAGTAAACAGGATTCAGGAACAGACAAACATGTAGGTTTCTTTAAAGCAATTGCTAGAGGTTCCTTGGACTTGTAAATGTAGTATAGCATTTGCTTCAAAGCAGAGAAATTTGCTAAATAGGAAAACAGGAAGACATACATTTGTTTGATATACAAGGTTACCATTTATGTTAAAATATATCTAGCTATTTCGTACTATATCAAGCTCCTTAGAACTTGAAATAAAATGCATGTATGCCTTAGTTTTATAAAATTTCCAAATGGGTTATATGTACAATCATAGCAGCAAAATAACTGCAGTTATTGAACTACAGATTAAGAAATAATATTTAAACCAAGAAACTATAATATAAAATGAAACCCTGAGCTCTTTCCTGTCATTTCCATGGGGTATCAAGTTAATCAGAAAGTGCTGACTTTTCCTCCTATATTTACCATTATCAAATATACTGATGCTTCGTTAAAAATTACCATAGAACAGCATTCATCTGCATCAGGAAACAGAACACTCATTTTCCTATTCACTAACTAGGCAGTTACAGGGACAACTGCATCAGGGAATGTTACGTACTAATATGCATATACATAGTAAAACTACCCAGTTGGTGAATTTTATTGATGTGTTGGCATAATGCCTTTTAAACCAGTCTGTCAAGCATACTGAGAATCTTAAACAGCTCAATGAATAAAATGTCCCATTGTAAATAAAACCATTTACAGGTTTTATTACCTATGATCTAAATTGGGCAAATGTGAGGGTTATGCTGCTGTTCTGTAGAAGTCAGTGCATTTGTGGAACTGGAATACTTAACCACAAAGAAATTTGTTAAGTTTTAAATTAATATCTATGATATATAGCTAGAGCACATCAGTTGGAAGACAGAATTTAGTATCACTGAACAAACTAAATTGGGTATCTGTACAACATTCATATCCAGGGCCCTCTTCCTCCCAACTCAAGTTAATGCCCTGTGCTTGCTCTAGGTTTTCCAAAACAGAAAATACCAGCAACATTCAATCAGGTGGAGGACTGGAAAACAGTCAAATAGACTAGAAGTCATTTGAAAGATTAGATTAAACCAATTACCCTGTAAATTGGGAAACAATAATTCTGAATTATTCTTGTTAATAAAGAACAGTAGATCCCTATTTATCAAACTTTCCCAAGTCTTAGCCATATTTTGAAAAATCTGTGTGATATAGAAATACCAAACAAGATAAATACTTATCCTTTTACACCAACATCTCCTTCCTCCTCACCTTTCAGTGTAACTTTTCCTGTTTACTCTTCTTTTGAAACACCACCTCCAGGCAGTGATTTAAGGAGCTATTTTGTTGATTTTGGCTTCTGACTCACTCACCTCCCTTGCCTCCCTTCCTCTATTGATATTTGATAGCACTTCCCATGTTTTTAATGCAGTAACTTCATGTCTAAGGAGTTTGATGCATTCATTGATGTCACTTGTCTCCCAACACAGAGTTTCTGCACTGTTCATTTTGCCACTACACATAACACAATTCCATCTGTCGAGAGAGCAGAGATTCTATTCTCTAAGAGGCAACATGCTTCCTGGCAATGAGTTATACCAGAACATTCTCGTAGATACTGTTATATCTCCTGTCTTCATACTTCCATTTCCTGAACCTCGATTATGCTGCCAATAGGAGGATAAGTCACTGATTTGGCATATTTGGCTCCCCAAATACTGCGCCAGTAGCTAACAGAAGTATATAAAAGTTCACTTACTGTAATCCTTAAAACAGGGAGGTTTGTGCAGCGGGGCTTGCCTTATACATGAGTATCATACAGAGCCCTGACATTTTCATGATTTTGGTGATCTAAACTTTATAAGGACTGGGCTACAAACTAAAGAATACCTTCTTTCTACACAGACTCAGGACGGACAATTAAAGACATGGTATGCTGGTGTTCTTTAAGTGACAAATCATTTATTGTTGTTACAAAAAAATCACAGATACGCTTGCTTGGAATCTAAAAATTAAGATTTGCAGACCTTGAATCCATTTTTACTTACTCCTCTTTCTAAAGCCTCTGCATGTTTCTCTCCAGAAAAGAAAAAGATTCTTAACTGGATTTTGCCTCCCGTAGAAAAGCACTGAAAATTTCTTTTGCATAAGCTTCCTTCACCCCATCCATGCCTTTTTATTTAAAATATAAAAGTGATAATCAAAGAAACAAAAATGCTGTGTTCTAACATCTAGTATCACAGCAGCTTTGTCGCTGTTTATGCAGATAGCCACAACACAGCCCTTATGGTCAAGCTGTACTGTACCACACTACTAAAGTAATTAAGCTCCCCTGATTTGTCCAGTTGCTTTCACTGTTTTGTTCTTTCCCCCCACTGAAGACAGTAGTAACAGATCACCTTCAATGTAAAAATATTCAGATTAGCTCAATGGGCTGGGCCATGTCTGAGGTGTATTTTAGCACTTCTGCTACATTTCAATAGTGAAAACACAGATCGTGTTAAATTCTTTTGAAACATTCACTCAACATGAAGGCCGAGTCCTGGTTCTTGGGTAACAAGGCTCTGTGTCACACGAATTCAAGTCCTGAAGTATGTCAGAAAGTACTTAGCCACTTCTGGCTTCCATGCTGTGTGAACATGCTGAAACCCTGAAACACATGAATCATCCTTCCATTGCTTTTAAAAAGAAATGTGCTCCAGAGAGGTTGTCAGGTTTCTTTTAGCAACTGTTTTAATGGAAATATTTAAATTTATCATTTAGAAGCATTCCCATAACACTCCATGTCATAAAAGAAAAATCAGCAGCATGATGCCAAAAGACGTGGTAAGGGTTTCTTATTCAGACATCCACATTTTGGTAGTTTCAAGTGAATTTTTTCACATGGACAAAAACAGCACTTGAAAATGTATTATTTAGGATGAAAAGGGAAAGAGTTCTCAATCCTCCTGCTACAGGCCATATGCTGATTTTTAATTTGAGCTAAAAAAAAATAAAATCTCCTTTCACAGCTTCTTCTTGCCAGTACTAGATAAAAATCCAAGCAAGTACCTTGGAGGGTTATTTCAGCGCAACAATCTCAGTATGAGTTTCTGCCAGCAGCAGCACACAGGTTATTCCTGTTAGGTCTTGGATCGAACTGAAACATCCAAATTAATATATATTATAGCTTTATGTATGTGGTCAATTAACAACCAAGAAAATGAAGAGTTGATTAATAAAAGACATCCAAGAAATATAACAATCATGTTATATTTTCTGTTGTATGTTATGGTCTCACACTCCAGTTCTTACTGTGTGACCTGTAATGAAACAGAGCCCAATCTAAACCATTGAATTCAGTGAAAAAATTCCTGCTGACATCAGGAGGCTTTGAATCAAGCCTCGCATTATGGAAAAAGGCAGATAATGGAGTTTAAATTATGTTAAGTACCTCATGAAACCACAGGCTTATTCTTATGACTGTAACAAATTTGCTAGTCACTTGTTATGAGAAAGTTTCTCTTTAAACACTTCTCACACTTGTCAGAAGCGTCACCAATGGCAATTCATTTCCCACCTGCTGATACCTCTCTTGACAAGAGAAGGTTCCAGCACATATTACAGAACACAGAAACCTGACCGTTTCCCTCCTCTCTCCAACTAGGCTAAGCATGTTTTTTCAAGAGAACTGGAAACACTACTTGCCCCATACTACAAGATGCAAAAGCATTCATGGAGAACATCAGTGCTGTGAGACAGCCCACTCTTGGTATTGTACCTAGGAGCAAGGTAACATGAAACAGGCCATGAGAAATCCGTTGCCCACTGTGTGCACAGACAGTGTAACAACTCAAAATGGGGGACACTGTGTAAGAACATAAGCTGTACATGAACCTTCCCTTTCTAATCAACTACAAATTTTAATGGTATTCAATAAAATTCAAATTTACACTTTGGAAAAAACTCAGTAGTCATTTTCTTCATAAGATTTAGGATATTTTGGATGAAGAAAATTATTACTGAAAGAAACCTAAACATTTTAACCACCATTACAGAAAACACTTGAAGTGAAAGACAAAAATTAGCACTCCCCACACCGCCCAGGTGAAGAGTTTCTCCATGTTTTCTAATACCATCTGTAAGTTAATGAGTTTCAAACTTACTACAAAATTCTATGCCATTCCATGGCATCCCCCCCCCACTATGTGAACTTCTATAATTACCGATTCATTTTTAAAATAGCATTAAGCATTTCAAATCAACCTGAATACACTGCATTGAACTGATTACTATTACAGAAATTATGCATTTAAGGTGGAAAAACATCATCATGTGACACAGTGCCAAGCTTGTGTTTCTAATCCATAAAGAAACATGGACAGCACAGACATGGAAGTGCTGTGTACCTTTTTTATAATTGAAGATATTTTTTAAAAAAATTGGATCATCTTTCATTTTCTCCTCATGATAAATGCATTAAAATGATAAAGATTATCCATTTGTATCCAGCCTGCTCCACATTCCAGATTAGCACACTTAACATTTTAAAAATATGTTCTAAGTGAATTCTTTGAATACTCCAAACAGCAGTACTTTTATAGTTCCCCTACACATGGAAATACAGATCTAGCTAAGATGAATTTCAACCTACTTGCTTTCCACAAATTCACTTTTCCCGTCTATATGCAAATTTAACTTCAAAAGTTATGGTATACCTTAAGTATAGTTTATTTCTTCTTACAAAATTAATGATGCTTTTTGGCAAGATAGTAAAGAAAATCCTTCTAAAATATACTGCAGTATGGAAATAGATCAACTCGGGTTTCTAAACAATCTTCCTGAAGATCTAGGAGAGAAATTTGAAGTCTTCAGCAGGCTAGAGCTTAAAATTGCAGCAGAGAAGATTGTGAATATGGGTTTTCAGTTTTCCTACTTAAAGAAAATATGTATTTGCATTTCTTCCTAGAGACCCTGCTCTCATTGATATACTTAAATATTTTAATAATCCAAAACACACTGACCTCTCTTTACACCCCCACACATCATCACTCATTGATTAGCATTGAAATGGAAAAAGCCAATAAACATTAAAGTACTAAATAAACGCTTTAGCAGCCACATTTGCTTAAGTAAATCAATTCTCACTTATCTCTCACAGTACACTGGAGAAATGTGAAAGCAAACTATAAGCATTAGAACATGAATAGAGATAGAAACTGACACTCAAGGGCCAGAAGAAACCACAATCTGAACATAATTTCATCTCATAGTAGGTACTAAGTACCTTAAGGAAATAAATCAAAGGAAATTCAGTTGTGAAACATTCCTCTCAACTATCATTTGCTAAAAAAAATAAACTCCCAAAAAAAACCACACTATGAACTGGACAGTAAACCCAAAAATGTTAGCTTGATAATATACTAAAAGTACAGACTAGCAACTGATTAATAATCCTGAGCACAGCAATGCTGTTAAATGAGAAAGACGACCTCAGATAGCATCTCTCTAATTCTATGATTGACTGCAAAGCTACATAAGCTAAACCTTTAAAATTCATTAATATTAGCAGATACAGCCAGCTTTTATCGTAGCTAAAATAGCACATAAAATCCATTTCATAACTTTTCCTTTCACGCCGCAGAGCATTTCCTCCACACCCACACTGTTCTGTCCTCCTCCCTTGTCCTGCGAACACTGGAACCTCACTATTGCCTCATTCTGTCCTCTAGACCTGCAGTACTACATTTTCTTGAGAAAGTAGCACCAAGAAGAGTTAGAAAAAGGCATCTACCTAGGTGATGAATGCTTAAAATCCATTTGAGTGCTTACTGTACTCAGTCCCACCAGATGATCACGTTAAGAACCAGTGTAACTTGTTAATTAATGTGCAAAACTGAACAGAAGACAGTAACTGATACTCGAATTCTAAGTCTGTCTATAGACTTAGACAAAGACTGAAACTGTGTGTTCTCCAATAGAGACATAATACACTTTCATTTAGATGATACATTTATTAAATTTGAATGATAAAAATTAATGTACTTTAGAGTGCAAGAAACACATTTAGACACTGGACCTCAATACAGAGAAACAACGTCTTCAGAATTATTACAGCAAAAACATCCTCTGTACGGTATTACATATCAACCAAACAAGCAGTACATTTGTAAGGGAAAAAACATTCAGTACCATCAGCAGATGCAAAGAGCAGTAGAGAAGAAAGTAGCAAGGATCTAGCTAGACAAAAAATGTTCCTACCTTTAGCAAATTTAGGCTCTTGGCAGGACTCAAACTAGTACTAAGAGCACTAACTTTTAGCAGATGCCAGTCTTATACAGCTGGCTTTGGCTCCAAGCTGCTTGAAGCTGTTGAGCAAAAGAGCAGCATCAAACACAGTATTATCCCGTTAGCATTTTGTCAAAAGCTACAATCATAATGAGTGACAATTTATTTGTTTTAAATCAATAAACAGACTTTCAGTTCCCATATCTTAATTTCACAGACCCTAGAACAATTAAACACTCCCTGCCTTTTCTCATCTCTCTTCAATTCAAACCAGACAACGAACAGTTTGACTGAGAGGGTATGTATGCTGAAAAGCTGAGTAGGCCTATGATCATTGTTTTGTTCTTTTTAACAAAAAGTAGCACATCATGACATAAAGAGTTTCAGCTACAGTGCTTAATTAAACCAAGACAAAAAAAAAAAAAATCACCTGAAAAATATTTAAGTATAGTGTAACATGCTGAAATCCATTTACTGGCCATACTGCTCCTACATACACCATCTTCAACTCTTACCTTGTTTTGCATAACATTTGCCTAGAGCAAAACAAACAAAAGAATTCTAAGAACAGGAGCCTCCCTCAGAGACCCAGAGCCTAGTTTATGACTAAACCTGGCTAATTAAGACCCACACTTACCCCTCCTGGTGGTTAGGATTGAAAGGTGTTTATGCTGTGCTTGAAATTGAGCTGTAACAGGACGCAGTACAATTTACCAGCCATTAAGTTGAACCATGACCACTTGCTTTTATAAAAAGCTGTATTATGGATCCCAACGTTTTAATATAAAAATTTAAATATATACATTTTCCCTGAATTGTTCATCCCTTAGCAATTCATGCCATCTGTGTAAAAGTTAGAGCAAGGGATTCTTCCTGGAGATACCTAAGCATTAAATCCTTACCAAGATTTATCCTTTTGGGTAACAATGTCACAAATCACTGTGCTGTAAAGACAAAATGTCTCTAACAATCTACTCAGTCACAAAATTTACCACGATTGTAGGGAAGGGGCAAGACCAGTTTCTTGAAGAACACCCGTTTTATTTCAGAAATTAAAAATGTGGTGACTCTACAACTAAAGCACACGGAAACTACAGCCTTGAATTTCGTTACTGAAAAGCCAGTTGGAGAATGTGTAAAGACACTTAACACTTTCAACAGTAAATTTAAGATGGTAAGGGATTCATAACAAAACTTAAAATTGTACATCATGAAGAGACAGCTTTAAAAAGTCAGAAACTGGGATGATTTTTGGTACTGTATTTTAAAAGTTTCAGTATCACTTTTAATCATAAAAAAAAAAAAATTCTTGTTCTACTGCCAGTGCTACCTAAAGGCTTCTTGAATGCAGGTGGGAGGAAAAAAATAGAACCAACTTTTCAGCAGATAAAATATTTTAAGCATGTGACATGAAACAAAAGTATAGGGGAGGAAGAGTATACAGGTTCCTTTTCCCCATTCTAAACCTGGCTTTAATGTTCTCATGAATCACTCAAGAGCCTAGATTTCAAGTGTACATTCATTCCAACTCTTGAAAATATAAAGGTCTATGGCTATTGTAGAAAGTGTTTGAAATCAAACATTAAAAAAAAAAGATAAAACAGCAACATTGCACATCACTGGAAAAATAAACTGGTACATACTATTTAAAGTGCATTACTTTATCATCTACAAAAACAAACACTACAGAAATTTATCCAACAGCTGTAACTGGTGCATACTTGTAAGATTCTACAGCTCCAAAATGAACTGTTATCTGAAAAAATAACACTAACAATAAATACAAACAATCTCCAACCTCCTCTGAGGATCAGACTATAACTCAGATATGTTAAATTTTCTATACAAGAATTTATTTCCATCTGCATCTAATAGTAAATTGACTGCAGCAACCGTAGTCTAACAAGTCAATGAGCAACTCATAATGCCATTCAAAGATTCTAAAGCTACTTTTCAAGCTTGTTATATCAGATGACAAGAAAAAATACAATAGTTTTTCCACTAATATAGAATAACTTGCTGAAATATAGGTGTAAAGAAGGAAGCCTTATAACCAGATCAGAGATTTCTGCTTTTTTAATGTAAGACAACACCTTAAATAATTGTTTACAGCTTCAGTAACTTTCCAGGTACAAAAATCTTTTCTTCTGCACTTATCCTTTGAAATAGCCATGGGAATGCAGAAGTAGTTAGAGTGCAATTAATTGTGGGAGTACATTAGGGCTCAGTCCTGTTCTCTGCTACAGCAATACATA
>NW_020799102.1:7819497-7845117 GCF_003259725.1 Athene cunicularia | reverse complement strand
GGGGGGGGGGGGGGGGGGAAATCAATGATTTTGAAGCAGCTCATGACTCACCCTAACCCAACAACTTCAGATTTTTTAAAAAAAAACACCAACATATACTCCAGAAAAAAAAAAGAAAAAAAAGAAAAAGAGATATTGTAGATATTTTATCTAGACCATTACAATCAGAATACTTTCTCTGGAATAGGTTCTCTGCCCCAGTTATGATTCAGAAGTGGTAAACTACAGTATGGTAAAACGTACAGCTCAAAATTAGGTACGACTTGCATCAACCAGGTCTACACATGAATCACTAATAAAACACTACGCACACCGCAGAAAGCTGTGGTTGTTCTTTTTCTCCCTGTTTCCTTCATACTTTAGTTTCTAGTGCATTTATGTCATGATGAAAGAGATGGTTTTACATCAGCAGTATACATAACTGATAATTAGAAATTCAATGAATGCAATCTCCATTGCATTCGAAAGAAAGTACTGAGGTCTAGTAGGAGACTGGACCACACTCATAAGCAAATTTTAAGCCAATGTTTTTCTCTGGTTAAGTTCCATTCAGTTCAGCAAGCAAAGTCACAAAGGGGCAAAAGAGCAATTCCTCTCATGCCTGTGTGGGTACACACTGCTTTTCTCTGTTCCTCTGCCAGAGGACAGAATTTATCTGACATTTTTGATTGATTTCTTGTATGTCTGTGTAAAATTAAAGCACTGGCAGTTTATAAAGACAGTTTTAGAAAATGAGTTTTTTAATTCCTGTTAAAAGGAATTACTAGACAAAGGGCCTTTTCCATCACTTAACATTTATCATTAATTAAGCATAGATCTGTTGCTGAAAGCGCTACCATTTGTTTTTATAAAACTGAAACCAAGTATAGTATACATCTAGATTCTTTTGTGATCACTTCTGAAAACAGCGTATTTCATTTCTCTAAGTAGTTCTAGACCCCCTGATTATGTTAGTCCCACACCTTCATGTCCTACTTTTCCACTTCTGCTGTATTGAAGGCAGGGCAAGGAGAACTATTATACCTACATCTAGACACAAACACGGCACTGCTTCACACAGCAGCATGATAAATGTTTTGTATTTGTTCCCTATTTGCTTTCAAAGATTTTATCCACTCTTTCAAACACCATTCACCTGGTAGTTTCACGGAACAGCCTATAGTAATTCAGAAGATCTTTATCTGTAGTAATGACCTATCAAAAAATCATCACCAAATATGTATTAGTTAAGATTTTTCTTTACACAATACTTTAACACCAGCCTTAATAAGCGATTTTATTTCCCATATGAGATCTTTCTACAACCTGCTGTAGTCAGAGACCTAGAAAATTGAGAATAGTTTTTGTTTTGACAAATTGTCCCCTTGATTAGCTTTCTAAAAATATGAGGCACCCCAAAGGCCTCCCTCCATTAGGGTATGATTTATCACCTACTTTTATCTGTTCATCAGCTTTTCAAAATAGCTATTAAACCACAAGAGGACCTTTACTGTATCAGAATATCATATAATAGGAAGAGTGTCCTTAGCAAGTAACATTTTGAAAAATGCAGCTGACAGTGATATGCACAGACTACATCATTCTTACCCACATACTCATACACCTATAATTTCTAAGGTATGAGCTTTCCTTACATAACCGTGTCATCTCCTCCTAAAGTTTACCTAGTTAATAGTTTGCTTTAAATCAGCTCATTCTAATCTCCATAGGTTTTAATCAGTATATTACTGTCTATCTACAGACAGTTACTTCAGAACCATTTTTTAAAAGAACTTGTTTGCTATCCTCCAGTCCTCTGAAAGCAAGACTAATTAAGCAATAGGTTACATACTGCATTTGATTAAAAAAATCCATAATACAAGACTGGAAATAAGTATTATCTTACCTGCACTTCCTTATTGATAATCTTAACGATTAAGTGCTAAACTCAAAAATTATAATCTGAGGCTCCTTCTCCATAAAATGCATTCCTTCCCAAGAGGGACAAAACCAAACTTACTTCCTCCTCACATTCCAAGTGGGTTTTTCTGTACTCCCTTACATACTTATATCTTTATAATCACTTAATTACCTAAATGAGTCTAGCTCCTCTGCTTCTTTAAAATACAGAGTTCTCAACTCCTTACACATTTGATCTTCCAAAGCTTTGTTACCCAACCTTATTACCAGTTTGGATTTAATATCTAATTCAACTCTCACATATCCCCTCATTTGGGCAGACCTACCACTTTTTGGCAGAAACCACTCTACTGTTTCACTGCAGATTTTTAGGTTTCTCCAATAGCATGCTTTTTTGGTTTTGTTTTGTTAAACAAAGGATGATCTATTTGCATCACCACTATTACACATCTTCTAAATAAGATGCTTTTTCAACCAGGTGTCATATATTACTCAGGAGTCGATTAAAAGTTGCTTCTTTTCTATTGAATTCTAACTGCTCAAAACGCTTAACAACATAAAGCAGATTACAACTGACAATTTTCAAGTGTGCCTCTTAGCAGCCTCATCTCTTAGCCTAATGACTAAGGTACTGAAGAGATGAAATGTATTGCAACTGTATTACGCTACTTCTATTTAGACAACATCTAAAAAAAAGAGCAACGAGCAATTTCAATACTTACCTTGTCTCTTCAAGACTTTCTTTAACCTGTAACTATTTCATCAGAAATGTCTGTGCTCACTCTAACTTGTACAAATGTTTTAGCATCTCGGTGATTATCTTTTTTCTATCAGGTTTAAAAATGCCATTTTAAAATTCACATTTAAGGTTGGATCACCTAAACACACCCTAATTTACATCAGCTCTGGCTGACAACGTATTGTAGTTGAATATAGTTTGACTGTGTGCATTGCAATCGTGATTCTACCTAATGTGCTCTTTGTTATTTCTTTTAACTTGGACTTCTGTCCTTTCTGAGGGGATGCATTACTGATTGTAAGCACCTCCATACTTATCAATGTTCTCCAATTTTTGATTTTAAAATAACTCCCCTTGTAATCATCTTAATTTTTATTAGAAGCAAAAAAGGAACCTAGATGCTTTAAGTCTAAAGCACAGGCTGCATCTATTTGAAAAGGTCCCTGCTGCCAACTAAAGAAATGTCCCTCTCACTGTAAATTTATTACCTACACACTGGAACCACGTCTCTGCCCAGCCATCTGCATCACACCACTACTAAGGGTATCTATCACCTCTTCTGCAACAACATAAACTTTAGCTCAAGAGCTTATGCCATTTGGACTATGGTCCCTGAAATTCTGTCGCGCACTACGTGCTTGAACCTATGGCAAATGAGACCGTGTGTGCAGTCTGCAGACAAACCTCTTTGCAACCCTCACCAACACTGCAAATACACTTTACCCAACAATCATATCCAGCAGCATTTCAGACCGCCTCTCCTACAGCTTCAACAAGCCTTAACTCATCCCTCACACTTCCTACAAACCATCCAGGCTTTTACAAGAGATGAACAAAAATATACAGCCTCAAAAAATGAAGTTGCAAAGCACCTGAAAGAACAAAGCAATAGAAGTTATGTTTTACTTCCAACACAAGCTTTCTAACACTCTTTAGTAAGTCATCAGCACCCTAAAATTATCCCACTATCAGCCTAAATTGTGAAGGAACTACCTATACAAGAGGTCAGTTTAAATTATTAACCCATATGAACCATGAGGCTCAATTAAAGTGCCACAACATCCTACAGCTCAGCAATAAAGTTTCACTGTTTTGTCAGTGCTAAGAAAATAAAGACCAGCACAGAGTTTTTCTTACTGGTTTCAAAGCAAGGTAATTATGAAGCTAATTATGAAGCCAGACACCTGCAGAGGTAGTATTCAAGAAGTATTTTCAATCTAAATATTCAATTTTAGAAAAGAAATTTACTGATTGTATTTTTTCACTAATTATTTTCAAAATCCATTTTCTCAGCTCTTCTAGAGTTAGTGCTGTCTACTGCTACAAGGTACACAAATAGAAGTTAGCATCACAGTGATCTCTAATAAATACCTCCAAGATAAATGCTTAATTTTTATGAAACACAACATTCAAGCTATATAAATACCAACTTAAAGAGTAACTTTTTTTTTTCTTTATTCTGCACTCAGGCTAAAAGCATCCATAATTTCTGATCTACAAAAGAGTAAGCAAGACTTAAGCATAAAGAACTACACACCAAAATTTAGCATATATACATATATACAGATATGCAGTCATTACAGAAAGTTATAATAAACTTCAAAATGTTCAGTAAGAAGTTGCTTTAGACATTAAGCACCTCATTTCACTAACAGGTGAAAACTGAAACTAAACCTCATAAGAACCCCCTATCAATGGCATTGCACACTCCTGTGTTGTTCTTGGATATTAGGTAAGTGTTATAAATCAGAAGAATGGAACGCTGGTTTCCAATTCAGTGAAATGTCAGTGGCAAACATGCTGGCATAAGCAGTGACATTCCAATACATGAAACAAGTATGTAGAACAGCAAGTCAATTGCTACAAGCAGCAATGGAAGCATCACAGCAGAATTAACAGAGTGGGTTAACTGCACACAAGGCATTACACATTTTTTATTTTCTTGTTCTGTCAAGTGCCCCATGTTTAATTTCTTAATTCATGATTATTCTGTCCCATGCATAGACCCTTTCAGAGAAAACTCAGGAACCTTCTCAGCACGAATTCTTTCATTTAAAGGAAGAAATCAGTATCACCTTTTCAAAAATACATGGATAGGTCAATGATATTTGCTTCAGAAAAAAGTCAGTGCTAAAACATGCACACCACCATCTCATTTTTTTTAAAACACTACTTTGCAAACTACTAGGAAAGTGAAGCATATGGACCCACAGAAAAGTTCTACAATTCCACTGCTCTGAATAAACTCAATACGTTATGACAACTGCATCAGATTTATTTACAGCAACTTTTGAGAAATTCAGAGCATCAAGAATTATGTCACAAGGAGTAATTCTAGAATTTGCTGAACATACTTGAAGACCAATGCTTTTACCAAAGTTAAGGATGTCACATCTTTGCACAATTCAAAATGAAAGTGTCATAGTAAGTCTAAATTGAAGGAAAATTAATTTCCTGTAACATAATTTTCCTTCAGAGTTCAAATCAGATGCTTAGCTTAATATGGAGCTAGCAAAGAGGTACATGAAAGATACACACTGATGAAAAAAGTGTTATCTTTTTGAAAAAAAGACTTATTTGGATATTAACAGAAGGCAACTGGCAGGCTGTCTTCTTAATGTCATTGCAGAACTGAGTTCTTCACTTTCAAGTTTACAAAAAGTCATGACATTACCTGCTTCTCCCCAAACCTTGCAGCAGGAGAACATCTAGAGTAGCTCAGTGAAATACAAATTTCAGAATATTAGCAATGTGTTTTATCCATCAACACTTGACTTTGTTATTATAGCTTGAAGCTGAGCAGATGCCTTTAAAGACTTTCCAACAGGTTAAAGGGGCTTTAACAATTTCCAAGAGATGCATTAAATTGTTCTATTGTGACATCCAAGTGGCAATGCCTTGTGATACAGTCTGCTGCAACAAATAAAGCTGTTTAGATGAGTTCATGCAAAGATTCTTGAGTCAATGAGGATGGGAGTGAGAAAAGAGCTTGGAAACTTACCCAGAGCAAAGTACTCAAGCCCTAAAAGTAGGTGGAAAATGAAGGGGCAAGGGGAAAGGAATAAGACATTGGAAAGAAATATTAATCTATTTTTAAAAGGAAATGAATCATTTAGCTTCCAAAGGTGAAAGTTGGATAAACGAGGCAATTGGGTAAAACCTAAACTACCTAACATAAAAACCTAAATGCTGCTAGGATTCAGTCTCCCAATTAATTTACTGCAGCGCTCTGAACAAGTTTCCTAAATGTGCTCTTTTTTCAGAAGAAACAATTCAGGAAAACATTTTCAAAATAAGCAAGCCACCAAGTGTTTGCAACAAGGATTATATTTCATAGCCCACAAAGGACAACATAAATCCATGTTTTTCTGAACAAATACCAGTAACATTGCAAGCTAACCCATGAAACTCAATACAGACACCTAAAGGAGTAATGAACATACACACACAACTTTGCCTCATGAAAAATTATGTTCTGGACTCTGACAGGGCCCTGACACATATGAGTTTTTAGCTTATAAACACTCATGTAAAAAGCAGGTTAAGTCCAAATAGATTTTCTATCTCTCCCATGGATATTTAGCTAATAAGAAATACAGATTGCTTATTGGACTAACTTTTTTTTAGCTTACTGTCTTGGATACACTACACAGAACATCAGCTTGGACCCTAAGGAACTTGTACACCTCAATATTCTACAGTCCAAATTAAGTAATCTTTAGAAAAAGAAACAGGAAGAGATGGTAGATAAACTCAATTTTTAGAGGAGCAACAGGAATCACAAATTCAAATCTTTCCAAACCCAATCCATAGTTGTACCATCTATGGCAACTATAGTCTGTAGAAACTAGCACTACTGTCAGAAGTTTTTAATTTTTAAAACTTTTGAAACTAATTAACATGGTGCAAGAATATTCTATTATCTCACCACAGATCTATAAAAATACCATCAAATGTGGGGAAAATAGCATTACTTGTGTTGGCATTTCAAGTTTCAGATGCTTTTTAAAGTATTGTATTATTTTTATTATATTATATTATTTATATTATATTTTTATTATATTATTTTTATTAGTATAAAAAAATTTTCTGTTACAGAGAAAAGAGCTTGGGTTTCATGACACAGCTAAATTTAATTTAAAGCTATCTCTCTTTAAAACACAATTATTTTTGAGAGTAACTGTTAAACTGTGTGGATAAGCATTTTAGTCCAACTTAGATTCTAACAGTCTCGCTCAACAGCAGAAATCTCCTCCATTTCAGTTCCAATAAACTATCCAGCACCGCTCTTCCACTCTTCCAAAGGAAACAAATAGAACTTGCTTATTGACCACACTTATTCAACTGGGTAGGTAAAATATCTGAACTAAGAAGAAGGTAAGGTGGTAAACATATTCCTGCAGAGCATACTAATGACTTGAAGTAGTCTCAAAAAGAGATAAAACCCTGTACCGTGTTCCAAAGAAAGAGTCCCAACAGAGTTTCCCCAGGAGATACAATCAATTCAGCTGGGCAGGGAAGGCCCATAGTTTGCATGCACCTTTCTGAAAAGGTTTACAGAATCCTGGAGCAGCATCTAATTCAGTATAGAGAAAACATTTTGACAATACTCCATGTCTTCCAAGATGCACTACTGGTTCCTTTTATAATTTTAAATTACTTTCAAGCCATACAATTAAATGTATGAAACAACAGAAGTACTCTTTCAAAGTCCAAACCTAACCATCCATCTAGTTATTCTGAGAGGGTCATTGATTAGTGAATAGGCAAAAGCTTTAAATCTCACAATGCTTTGAGAAATTTTGATGGTGCCAACAATTTCTAGAATAGCAGACACAAAGCACAGTAATATTAAAAAAAATATATATCAAAAATAGGTCAAAAGGTGGCTTGTAGTAAGTTTGGCATTTAAAAAGTCAAGGCAGTGCATTCAAGCGTTCCCAGAACAAATGAAAAGTTTAAATCAAGGGGTGGGCTTCGCAATGCTTTATAAATACAAGTCATAGAATCAGGAAGAATTTTTAATACATTATCATAGCAGTAAAAAACAAGTATGCTGGATCTTTGCAGAAGGTCAATGCACCAACATCCTGATCAATAAAATTGTTACATAAAGGCAAATTCTTCTATGCTAAAATATCAGGCACTACTATCACTTGCTAAGTATTAGTTATTTCTTTACTTATCCAAGTAGATTTAATAAGTATTACTGAAAATATTCAAGATAAATACAAAATTTACAGAACACCAAGATCTGAACATCAAGATACGCCACCATACTTGTTTTTCAACTTTGAAGGTGTAGTATCAGTTTTATCTGTTTAATTCTAGTTTCAATCATACCTGAAACTAGTCTCTTCATTTCTACTGTTTGTACTCTAGCTGGCATAGTAATTTTGCAATATGAATATTCTCATTTTGTTCTGTTCAAGAAATTCTATAGCACCTTCAATTACGCTGCTATATGTACCACCTCAGCTAGCTGGGGTTTTTTTAACCATACCCAAGATAACTATGTTTGAAGTTCACTAACTGCTTCAGTATATAAGGATATGATGAACCTACAAGCAAAAAAGATGTGGCATCTAATTCAAACACAGAAAAGCTACACAGAAGTCTGGCTTATCACAATGAAATCATACTTCAGGATGCACACACAAGTTGAAACAAGTTCACTGGCAAAGCAAGTAAGCCTTAAATCCTGAGAATTCAGCTAGAGATAAAAGCACTTTGAATGAAGCAAAGTGCATGCTTTCATCAGGGGCTAAGAATGTAACCAAACTTTTCTATGTTTTGCTCTAACTTAAGTCTATAAAAATGAAACAGCAGTTATGAATCTAAGTTAAATACCCAGTCTTCCGCTGAAGAGGTTTGTTTTTACAGAGCATGATATTTTAAATTCAAGCAGGAATTTAATCTTTAGGGAAAAAAAAAAAAGCATCTATTGTGTCAGCCCTTAGTACTGCAGTTATGTCCCACACACTCTACCACTCATTCATGCACTTACATGCAAAGAAATTTATATCTTATTTGCCCTAAAAAATACACATATTACAGAAAAAATGTCCATACAACAAAAACTAGTGCTCTTCAGAGCTGTAAGCAAAACAAAAAACCCAACTGAATTTTACTTATCAGTTAGCTAAGTAGGGCAAATTCAAGCTTATTTACATAATTTAAGCTTTTTGTCTTTGATAGGAAAAATTACAAAATCCAAGTTAACACATCTTTCTATACAAGTCCAAAACTTACTTTGCACAGACAGAGAATGGATAATACCTGCTTTATTTCTTCTTTATGTATTTACGTAACTATCTCAGAGCTCCCTAACATTTTTCATTTGCTGTGTTACACACTTCACACATTACACAGCAAGCTTCCAACAAAGCATTTTCAAAGGCCCCAGAAGAGTCAATCCATTTATGGGCTATTCAACCTGCAGCTCTAACAGCACAAATCATTTGGTGCACTTTCCGAAGTCTGAACAGTTTCACACATGGATTGTCACCATTTAAACAAGCACACATTATAACAGAGTGGAGCCTTCTAGATATTTAGTTATTCAGTGACCTGACATAAGTCTAAAATAAATACTGAAGATAAGCCTTCAAAAGCTGCTTGTTTCAACTGAATAATTTCAACAAATAGCTGCTTGCTTCATATTAAATTGTTTTATCAAACTCGCGCAACTCCCTTCAACAGGGGACAAGACTGAAAAGCAGACCTACGTTTAGGTCACTCGCTCTTCTCCTCCCTAAAATGTATAATGGGAAAAATGGTTAAGGACAAAATAATTTATAGTTTTCTTTACATTCTAAAAAAATCAGGGAGAAATTTGGTAGTTATTTCTAAAAAACCCTTCATCTGAAAGTTTTAAGAGTCTTCAAGGAAAGAAAACATACCTGCTATAGGCACATATCCAACTCCTTGCTGATATACAGTGGGCATCAGGACCACTGGCTGGGGCTGCATCATCATGGCAGCCGGCAAAGACTTGACACAAAACAGATTAGAACAGATCAGAACTACTCAAGAAACAGCAAAACCTAAACCAGCAATTAAAATATTTAAAACAGTACTTGCAAACAAAGTGTCACATTGCAACCATGTTCCATATTACAGTATGACTATACTATGTGCTAATCTATACTAAGTAAAACCTCTGGCAAATTAACTGAACTACCATCCTTTTAAATGACAATTAATTTGTCTGTAAATCAATATAAACACATCATGTGAAACTAGCTTTTTGCAACAGTATGATAAATTTTGTCACTGACATTTTGTTACTGAAGGAAATTATTTTAAAATATGGTTTTAATCAGCTTCCATGCCTTACTCCTGTGAAATGAATATACAACATATCCATCATAAATTAAATCTTAAGAGCAAACCTGAATTTTAGTAAAAGCACTAGCTCCTAAAAAAAACAAACTTCTAGAAGCAAATCTTAGTTCAAATCGATTATTCTTGAGGTAAACCAGTACTTTAAACAAAATATCAATTCAACTACATTCCCTTTAAATACCACATTTCCTGTTCAGTTTAATCTTGGAAAATATTAAAAGGTCAGATTCTACGTACGGTACATTCATGGGCAGACAGTTTTAAATGTTAATTACAAACTCATTTCTCTTAGGGGTAATGGAACAACTGCTCAGATATGGGGCAGAATGAATTTCAAACAGCAGAGAACATCTGTTCCCAGTTGTGCACTCAAACATTAGCTTGGAACTCTTGATGCTGTACAGGTGTGGTAGGAAGCATTCAGGGCTGCACACGCTATACACGCTGTCCAACAGCTACTAAGAGAAAGGTGACAGAGGACAGAATTGTCCATGAGCTGCTAAATGGACCAGTGCAAGTCAGCAGTACATGACCAAGAGCACCAAATGAACAAGAATGAAAATAAACAAAGTCATCAGAAAGAGCTTTCAAACTATCCAAGAAAGAGCCAAGACAGAAGAGTTTCCATTATTTTTGCTTTTAAAGTGACAGGAATTTCTAAAGATTTAGAGGGGAAAAAAAAAAAAAAGAGCTATTGTTAGATTCCATGAAGCTTTTAAAAAATTATTATTGTTCTTAAACTGGAAGTGACAGTGACCATTTGACTTTTTTTATACTTCTGTTCGGACAGGAATAAGATGAACTTTTGTAATCACAAAACCAGATAAATAAATACCCACTTACCACCTCATCAGAAATTATTTACTGCCTTAACTAATATTTTTGACTGCTATTTTCTATAATTATTTTCAATGCTAACACAAACACTCAGTAAAGTACCACTACCCAAGAAGCTTCTCTCCCTTCCTCCTCCCAGCCCAAACTTGGCTTACCGTGTACGACATAACCAGATTAATCATTCCTTCCTTGTCATCACCCTGCCTTCCGCTCAGGCTATACCATTCATCCTCCACATTTCCTTGTTTCAGAGACTCAGGAATTGTAATGTGCGTCCAAGCAATACGGTCATCCATTGAAAAGGCCCGCTAAAATATAATTAAAAAACATTTTATCATCAAGTTAATTGTCCTGGAAAAAAAAGTCATAAAATTATTCTTGACTAGCACTTCCTTCAGTTTTATGCTATTTCATTTTGCCAATTTTATTTTTAATTTATTCTTTTTGAAACTACTACATTGTCAGCAAATATTTTAGCCATCTCCCAACAAGGATGAATGATGCATTAAGTGGGATTATTGATTGATTGCAGATATTTAAGTTGAAAATCTGAAGCAGAACACTTCTAGAAATATACTAATATCAGCATAGTCTCTATGAATAGTGAAACCATATCAGAGGCCATTAAATTAATGTCAATGGCTTCTGTTTACTAGGACAGACTGTGAACTCCAGTAATTCAAGGGCAGATACAAGGACTGATCTGCCACCCCTGTTGCAACAACGAAACAGATACTTCAGCTCATCACTAAGCCCACAAAACAGCATCCAAAAGCTTCACTTGTGTAATGGCCAAACAGCTGTTGCAGTGTCAAGTTTTACTACACACAGTAAGAGAGGCAATAAAAAAGGCAAATCACAGACTTTAGCCTCAGTTGTAGCCTCTAGTTTGTGCTTATAAATCCTGGTGCCTACAGACAGTCTGCATCTGACAGTTTTTATCTTCAGCATTTTCCAAGCTCCTCCCGGGTTAGAATAACACTGAAGAATTTCTGAGTAAAACAGCATTGTAATGTATAAACAGACTATTTTTTAATAAGGACAGTACAGAACACAAGGCTGTGGGGCATTTTGATAGCAAAGAGGAGGTTAAACACCATTCAGACATTTTTACTTCTCTTCCTTTGCAGGGAACCTTGCTAACGACCCTTATCAGCTACCAAAGGAAAAGTAACAGCTCTGACATTCTTGGGGAAGCCTGAAGCCTTACGTATTGCTGCTCTTGGGATTCTGAAAAATCTTTGCCACCTCCCAGAGAGCACAGCTAAGAAACAGCCTTTGGTAACTCCATCTTTTTTTGCAAGATTTCACCCAAACCTCAGTCCAAACAGGAGATGGGGAAGCGTTTAAAAAAACAAAAACAAAAACAAACACAAAACAAAACAGACAGCAATTCTGACCTCATCAAATATCTCTAGATAAAAAGAATCCACACCCGGGGGAACAGTGCACTGAATAACTTTGTTCCAGCGGGGGTTCTTGGCTCCATTATGTGCTGTTGGAGTTTCATACACAGCATACCCCAGCCGTATTCGACAGTATGGATCCATGCGGGTCATTCCGTAGTTCTTTGCCAGTTTTGCCTGGAAAGAAAAGAAAGCCTATAAGTGGACAATATTCACACTGAGAAGTTAATTGCTAGTATAGTTAACAAAGAGAATCAAATATTGAGCAAAGAGCTAGATTCACTTATGAAGTAGACAGGAAGGAAAAAAAGAATCAAGAAAAACAGCATTCAGACTATAAATAAAGCCAATGACACCAGTCAATGCCTGGGAAACCTAAAAATGTCTGTTGTAGAAAATATGTATCTTCACTATAGCTAAAATAAGTTACTTCATACCAAACCAAAAGATACATGATTGCAGGGAAGTAGTAACAAGTTCAATTTTTGCCTAGGTATCTGCTCTCCAATATACAAAGAGAGAGGCCTGTCCTCTTTCGCTGAAGGATGAAATACAGAAATCCAGTAGCATCACTATCACAGAACAAAAGCACAAACTGCAAAAGCAGTTCAACTGAGGTAAAAACTAGTAGATCATATTTTTCCAAAGTGATTAAAAAACTTACTTAATTCAGTGTGCGTGTTTGATATTACTTAATTCAGTGGGCAACTTAAGTTCTATGTTACTATAAAAACAGATAGTGTATAGAATCAGAAGATACCCAACATAATCTTGCTGTAACATTAGAGGAATAGAACAAAACAAGTCGATGACAGTCCTGAAGACAACACTGAGCACTGTTGCATAGCTATGCCAAAGTACAAACAGGACCATTTGGACACGCTGTTTCTCTGGTCTGTACTAGAGCAGCCTATACTTCTTTTTACAGTCAGACAAGTGACAAAATATGGTGCCTAGGATGCCTTCCACCTGAAGGACATTTAAACAACTGGAACAATTGAGACTTCCATAAGATTTAATCACAATGGCTGCAGCTCTGGCCTGGAAAGTTCTTCTCTCTTTCAGGGCACATCCTGGTTCAACAATCCACACAGAGATGGTGAGAAAGGTCTCAAACAGTTTCTTGTAAATGTAGTTTTTAACAATTAAAGTAAGAAAGTTGGCACCTGAATTATGCACTCTATAGACTCTGAAATCCTGAAATTAAACAGTTTATCATAAAAATTCACCAAAAGAAAAAAGAGCATATATATTGTCTGTCTAGTAATTTAAGAGGACAAATCAACTGTACTTAAGACAAAGTCACCACCATTCCTATATATCTGCAAGAAAAAAAAAAAAAAAAAAAAAAAAAAAACAAAACAAACCAGTGAATTACCTTCCCAAAAAACAATTTCTGATCTTCCACCAGTTTATTAGTAACAGAATTAAGGCATGCTGTTCTATATACTTTATCAACACATATTTAAATACAAAAGCCTTCAACCAGGTTTTCATGTTCCACAGTTTAACTATGCCACGGTAACTAGCCTATCCAGAATGCCATGTGATGCAATACACCGCCAGGATTCCCACAGTATGCTTGCATGAACTCCCAGGCAGGACTCTCTCTTAGGACACCACAGGGTTGTACTGCCATTCAGAGGGACCTTGACAGGCTAGAAAAGAGCTGGGAAGGAATCTCAAAGTTTAGCAACCGAAAATGCAGCGTTCTGCCCCTGAGGAAGAATAACCACATGCGTAACTATAGGCTGTAGGCCAACTGGCTGGAGAGCAGTTTTGCAGAAAAGGACCTGGGGGTCTTGGTGGACACCAAGTTGCAAATATGCCAGCAATGCTCCCTTGCAGGAAAGACAGACAGACAACATCCTGGGCTGCACTAGGAAAAGCACATCTAGCAGGTCAAGGAAGATGATCCCTTCTGCTCAGCACTGGGGAGACCATATCTGGAGTACTGTTCTCTTTAGTTCTGGACTGCCCAGTAGAAGACAGTCACACTTGAACAAGACCAGCAAAGGGCCACTGACACAATTAATGGTTTTACAGAATCACAGAATAGCTGAGGCTGGATGGGACCTCTAGAGATTGTCTATTCCAAGCTCCCTGATCAAAGCAAGGTCAAATGCTCAGGCAAGTTCTGAGTATCTCCATGGATGGAAGCTCCACAACCCCTTTGGGCAATCTGTTCTGGTGTTTGACAGCTCTCAAGAGTAAAAGTGTTTTTAAGTATTTAAATAAAATTTACTGTATTTCAATTTATGCTCAGTGCCTTGTCTTTCCTCTAGATAGCACTGAAGAGAGCCTAACTGTCGTCTTCATAAATTCCTGATGGCGGAAACTACTCATTGATAAGATTCTGATTAAGACTTCCCCAGCTCGCTCTCTCTTTCGTTGTATGTAACATCCTCCTTAATCCTTAATTAAGGGACTGTAAGCAAGGTAGTAAGTGTGGAGTGATATTTGGACTAAAACTCCAGAGGTCCTCTCTAACCTCAACTATCCTGTGATTCTATAAAAAGTAGTTACTTACAGACATGGCATCAAGAAGAGTCATTAGGTTTTACTCTTCAAGCAAGATAAATGTTTTTTTCTCATCTGCGCAAGCACCTAAAAATAAATGAGGATTGAACCTGATAAAGACCAGTATCAGCTCCATCAGTAACGCATCCAAACAGAATCTGGATGTTTCTCTACATAACCACTCAAATTGAGACACAAAACTTCCTGAACACTGCACTGTTTGCCCCCTTATCTGCTCCAGGAACTTCTACCATCTATATTGGATTGGATCAACATCCCATGACCAAAAGCACTTTAAGCTAACCAAGCAAAGAGCCAAAGATGAACAACCTGGGAGCATGCAAGTTACTAGAAATTGCTAGACAGTGAAGTGAGACATGGCATGTCATTTGATAAATGTTTTGTTTCCTTACAGGCCTGAGGTTTAACCTGAATCATCTATTCCTAGCTCTGGAAAAAAAACTGTAGTAAAGGTTCTTCCACTATGCTCTAAGAGTAGTAACATTTTCCTGCCGTTCAAGGTTGCAGAGAGGCTTCCAATCTTACGCTCTCCGAACACACATTGGGAAACCGTCAGACCTAGACAAGGCTGCAACTGAATGCAACGAGCAAGTTCAAGTGTCCAGACCTTAGAAGAAAGAAACTTTGAAAAAGCATTATCCATAGTTTTCAAAAGGATATCAGCTGAGAAGAAGCAAACTGACCAGTGAAAGGCATAGACAGGAAAGACAAAAGCCTCTTTTCCTGAGACACCCTATATAGGTTTACTCCCCAATACAGACCTCACCAGCAAAGCTGTAGCCATACGTGTACTATTGAAGGCTTGGTGCTAAATCTGAGGCTAAACATCTCTTCGGTATGTTTTTAGAGAATAACTTGACAACAGCACTTGTAAATAGATGAGGTGTGTTAAGTTAATATGAAGAACACCTGGTATGCTAATGTAGAAAAACAGAATTGTGTTAAGACAGACAAGTTTTAAAACCTGAAATCTTACACATAATGAATGCAGTAATATAGTACTGCCAAGAGATAAAAGAAAGGATAACAAGGGAAAAGAGGAGGTGGAAAATAAAGAGCTCAGACTACAAACCTGTGGTTAATAAGAAAGCCTGCAGAAAGCACTAGGGAAAACAGCAAATGCATTAGAGGAAATGGGGGCGAGCAGAGCAGTCACTTAAGGAAAAATATGTAAGGCAAATGCAGTTCTCTACAATATTCTTAAAATTGCTAATGTCTTCCAATATCAAGTGTTTCTGCAGGAAGCCTTCTTAACAGAAGTTTTCAGAGAAACCTATCCAGTGCAAAACACACATGAGTTTATTTGATTATGTGCTATAATGCGTGGTTTCCAGAGAATTGCTGCACCCTGCAAGATGCAGCTATGAAACTGGACAAAATGCTGATGTACACAAACATGAAGCTAGAAAAACTATCAAAATTACCCATTCCCTATATACAAATAATTTAGTAACAAATTCCAACACAAAATCTTTTTATGGCCACCAAGCAAAAAGGTTAATTGGTTAATTGCAATTACTTGACTGTACAAAGATGGTATAATTTATACCTGTACAACAGTAATGCTGAGTCTGCCTACTGTACCCATTGGTCCTCCATACTGTAGCTGCTGAGCTGCCTGGGCATCCAGCTGGATTTGCTGTTGCTGCTGGGTTGGGGTAATGCGAAGAAAATCTTGAGGAAGCTCACCAACATACACCTTAAAAAAGATAAAGAGACAAGTGTCAAACTTGGGTTTTCCACTTTCATAATGAAAAGGATAATAATATAAATCAAGGCTTAGAAAAAGCATTCAGCAGAATTTAGTCTAGTTTTGACAACACGAACAAAGAACTAACTGAATGACAAGACTGCCAACTCACGTAGAGAATGTTCTCATACTCACTTTCAAAAACACTAATTTCCAACATAAGCCTCTGAAGAAAAAAAAAAAAAGTAGGACATACAGAGCTAAGGCTGCTCTGCAACTAAACATTTAAGTAGTCCGTACAAAAGTTAGAGCTACCAAGTTTTACATGTCATTCACACATGACATCTGATGGCACCCTGCTCTTGCACTTATCACTCATGTTGCAGCCAGTCATTCTTGTGACAAGACTTAGCACACCGCTTTCATTTGAAAGGGTCATCCTCACAACCACCTTCAAGACAGATCATAAAGACAGGGTTTCCTATGAACCAAATCCTTCAACATAACTAAGAATCCTTCACTGTAACAAAGATGCCCTAATGCTTTTCCATTAAACACAGCCAGCCTGCAAGTAACCTTGGGAACAATTTGTGGACAAAATCCCACCATACTCAAAACCATAATGGAGGAACTCGAAGTCTGGACTATCATAAGAAAGAATCATGACAAAAAATTTAAAGTAGAAGTACTAGAGGGACTCACATGTGCCAATATGAATCAACTGTCACCATGCAGTTTCTATTAGCTTTACACTAAAAGAGGAAAATTTCTACCTATTACTGTCAATTCAACAATTCAGATTGTTTCTAGGTTTTAAATGTTCAGTGAAACATTATCAATAACACATTTTGAGGCATAACATTAAAACAACAAGCATACCATAATAATAAATTTTAATAGGCACATAAAGCAGCATAGAAAATTTAAAATTAAGCTGTGCTCATGTCTGTTGTCTATAGAGTCCCTTACAAATTTAATACAAAATTGTCCACCAAATCAAGACAAAAGACAGTGCAATTTGTCATGTTGCAATCCCACGCAAGATTACTCAATTGTACATCTGGCAGATGCATGCCTACAGAACATAATTTAAGAAGTTAACAGGCCTGTAAGACATAGCTTTTGAAGATTAGACAGCACTTGCATGTCAAGATTGTATCTTGGAGACAGAAACTGCAGCTCTTGCCAAATCACATTTGGTATGACTACTGCTATCCGAGTGCCTCAGGATCCTGGCAACAGTAAGTGTTACTTGCCAGAAAGGAAGTTATCAAAAAAGCTATGGAGGAAGTACTGAACGCCTGCTGCGAGGCTACTGGGAGGGAGAAGAGGGGATCAGTTTTGCTTACAAGCGTCTTAAAATTTCACAGTTAAGATCCTAAGTAGCTTAAGTTTTAAAAAGCAGGAGGAGAAAACAAGGGCAGAGAGCAACAAAATTAAGTTAAAAGATAATTCTAATATTAAAAGAATGCTTATTTAGCATTAGACAGGGTCTTAGAACAGCCTTCTCATTAGAATACATGTTATAAAAAAAGGAATTAGTTTTAAAATAAAACAATCAATTTAGGAAAGATTTGGCATTTACAACACAACAGGTCCCCTCCAACTCTTGACCTCCAGGAAGTTTCACATCTGATATTATTAGTGTCTCCAAGAAAAGACATTATAAAGATTTACCATAGTCAGAAGAGGTGGCTGCAGCCCTGAAGTTACATTCCCATATGTGCAGGCTCCCTCTGTCAACCTCAGAAAACAGGACAATGTCTTTTGTCTCCACCATCTTAACATGGACATAAGAGCTTAATTCACTCACAATCATAGTCTAACAATATCTTTCACTTTTAAAATTTTAAGTCACCAAAATACTGCTCCAAATTAACATAGGGATACTAGTCTCTGTACTGAGGTCCAAAAGGGACAAACAAAATCTACTAAGGGAGACCAAAGTTTTCTTAAAGAATCTAAGCTGATTTTAGGGAATTCAGTTCTCTCACACAAAGCTACATTCTCATCCTGGAACTACAGAGCAGACATACACAGAACCTGAAAACAGCTAGTGTAACTAAACTCTCAAAAGATCCGAGTGGTAAACCCCTCCAAAAGGAAGAGTAGGGAACAGGAGATGCATACACTCCCATCTTAAATGTTCAGCTCTGACTGACATCTGGTACACAAGTCCTGGTGATACATTCAGTAAAATATTTAGGAGAGATGCTTATTGAGGAAAACACATTACTCAGTAAGTTCTTATGCTAATTATCAGTTGATTCCATATTGATGGAAACAAATCAGTAGTGTGCAATCTTTTTATCTGTAAAAACAGGCTCATTTACGTCTTCCTTGAAGCATTTAAAAGCAGACACAGAATTGCCACCTCCAAACCCGAATCAAAAATACAAAGTTACATAACCAGAGTTCAACCACAGTTTTTGTTTTTAAAGCAAGGAGAACATAAGTGACACACCTACTCAACACCCACTTTAAAACAAATGTACTTCCCTCTACTATAACATTTAAGGAAGAATGTGAAATTCAAACCCACTCTGCCAAAAACTGTAGAAAAAAAATAATTCAATTTAACATTTGAATTTTACTAGCATTCTTTCTTCAAGCAAGATGCCAATATGACAGTGCTATGATAGAACTACAATTCTGAAGACAAATGTTGAACAGACATTCATAAAAAGGAAGTCTGCCTTGCAATTACTTCCTAATGAACTTTACTGACAGCACTGCATATCAAAAAATACAATTATCTAGAAATGGAATAACATTGCCCTTCCTATCTGCTCAAACCACCCATGAGCTAAATTTGAGGAACTTTAAAGTGAGAAACACTGCAAGTATAAAAATTGCATCTCAACTTCTTCAAATTGAAGGCGGTGTGATGTCCTACAGCTATTTGAGTTGTCTCAGTCTCACCTGCCTGTTTCTTTTCACTCCTATTTCTTGTGCAACATTAAATGGTGCCAAGGCAGGTGTAAAGTACCCTAGTGCAGAGGGCTGATCAGAAGAAATGAAACAAGGGTTGGAGGTAAAGAGGAGGTGAAGTCATCGGGACCTTTACCTCACTCACTGATCATGTTGAGTACTGGTTCTACATAAGGAAGGGAAAGGGGATGCAGAGACAAGGACAATCACAAATGCCCTGATTTATGGAACCATATGCCAAGACATGATAAATTCAGGAAACCTTAAGTAAGGTTTCCACACTAGCAATTACTAAGAAATTCTGACACTAGGTTTCACACAATGAAGTTTCACATTAAAGAGCTTTACACACCTAGCTACTCAAAAAAGATCTAACTATTCTCCTTTAAAAGGTTTTACTGTTTGTAAGAAAGAATGAGTGAATGAGAGAATTTTGAACTGTTATTCTATGTTTTGCACACTAAAGAAAAAATTGGGACCAAATAAGATGCATCTAGAGGTACTGAAAGAGCTAGTGAGTATTTTTCCAAGGCTACTCTTTATAATCTTCGAAAAAGCATCAAGATTAGAGGAAGTCCCCTGTAACTGGAGAAAGACAAATCTCATACCCAGCTTTCAAAAGTGCCAGAAGAATGACCTGAGGAACCACAGGTCTGCTTCACTTCAGTTGCCAAGAAATCCATAGAGCAAGTCCTTCTGGAAGCTGTTTCTAGACATATGAAGAAAAAAACAGACTAGGAAGAGCCAGCCTTTACTAAGGCTTTAAAAAAAAAAAAAAGGCGCCTAAGGAGACCAACTGCCTTTCACAATAAAAATATTAGAACCTATGAATAATGAGAGCACTGTAGGTATCACAGAGGGGTCATTACAATCCAAATGGGTGGACCAATGGATGGATGAAAAACTGGCTGGGTCACTGAGCTCAGAAGTTAAAGCTCAGTGGCTAATGACACTGGAGGTTGGTTAAAAGCAAAGTTTCTCAGAGATCTGTACTGAGACTAACTTATGTGTACAATATTTTTCTTTATCAGTAAATGGAGTCACAGACAGAATGCACCCTTATCAGTTTTTAGATGACTGGCATACTTGAGGACAGGAACAACCCAGAGACACAAACAAATTCACTAGCAGGAATCTCATGAAATTCAACAAGAAGTACAAAGTCCTGTACTTTGGACAGAAAAAATCCCTGGCACCAGTACAGACTGAAGAACAACTGGCAGGGCTGCAGCTCTACAGAGAAGAACATGTGGGTTCTGGTGGAGACCATGCTAAACATGAATGAGCAGAGCATGCTCACAACAATGAAGCCTAACAGCATACTCCTGTGGATCAACAAAAGCCTAGCCAGTAGGCTAAAGAAAGCAATTGTTTCCCTTTACTCAGCACTCATTAGACCACATCTGGAATACTGCAACCCGTTTGGAGCTCAGCAGTACACAAAAGATTATAAACTTGAGTGAGCCCAGCAAAGATCCACCAAGATGGGCTATGAAAGGGCTGTAGCACAAGACTTGTGAGGACAGGCTGAGAATTTTAGAGTAGAAGAAACTTAAGATGCACCTTGTAGCAGCTTTCCAGTATCTGTGAGGAGGTCATTAAGAAAACAGAGCCAGGTGCTCTTCTGAGATGCAAGGCAAGAAGAAAGCAGACCTCAACTGTGAATCTGAAACAGAGGAGGTTTGACATGAAATAAGGAGAAAAAAAAAAAAATCACCGCAGGGACAACCACAGGAGAGGAACAGATTGCGCAGGAAGACTGGAAAAATGACTTCTGAGGTTTTGAAGATCCCGCTGCACAAAGCCCTGCAGACTGGTCTGAATTAAAAATTGACCATGTTTTTAGCAAGAGGTTGGACTACACGGCCTCCTGAAATCCTTTCTAACCTGAACTGTTTCCTGATTCCATAAAACTCATGTTGTATCACCACACATGCCCCAGTTAAACTCCTGTAGAATTGTACTCAAAGGCTCTGCTTCAGAATTTCAATTTAGAGATGGACAAAGAAAAGAATATAACAGCAATTAAGTTTACTACATTTACAGATTTTTGCTTGGTTTTCTGTTTGGGGGGGGGTGGGGTGGCGTGAGGGTGGTGTTTGTTGAGATTTTCCTTGGGGTTTTTTTGTTTAAATATTACTGCAAGGTACCAGATATTTCTTCTCTGGTTTTGATTTTTACCTGTTGCCATAAATTTCCCATCTACTTCATCGCTTCCATTGCTTCTATATGTCTACCTGTAAAGGCTTTATGAGTCTATAGTCATAATCTTAATAGTCATCTCTCCTCCAATTACACCACATATATTTAGTCTTGACTAAGTATTTTGCCACAAGCTACTGCCTCTCTATTTTCCCAGTACGTCTAAAACTGTCCAAGAGCTTAACATTTAAATATTTGCAAAATACGCTCCACAGTGCAAAAGCACAACTGTTACCAAAGATAAGAAAGTTTGGTTTTACTGAATAAGAAATCAATATGAACCATTTGATTATAATAAAAAAAGATCCCTTCTTCACTAAAACAATACTTTGAATTCCTGCTAAGTATGGCAGGAACTACTGTGTGCAAATGAGTTAAAAATTAAAGACATAATGAGTGTCCATAGACATCTCAAATTCAAGAAGCATTTTTAACATTTGAGCTGCACCGATTTTGGTCTGCACTCAAAGTAACAGAGGATTAACACTGGGAAAAGCCATAGAAGCAGCTTGAAATAAGAAAACCCATGAAATCATACTGGGATTAGCATTAAGACAGACAACTACCATTATTTCAGGAACAGACTTCTGACTTTTTTTCTACTCTACCACTAGACATACCAATACAGATCTATCTTTCCTCCAAGGTCTTGGTTAAAAGAATGCCATTGGATGCAACAGAAAATAAGTGCCTTAAGGTATCTGATAGGGAGCAAGAACTTCAAAGCATTATGAATGCTGCCCTCAACATCTTCTGTCAAAGCAACGTGCTCCAGACATCAGAGCACAGCACTTGAAAATTAATTCACAATATGCTTAGAAACACTCAATGACACCTTACTCCCTCAACTTTTTAAACAACTTCTGAAATCCAAATTGATTGCAACAATGTGTGTTTATGAAGTCTCTACCTTCACAGATCAGGATTGTTATACTACATAAATCCACATTCTAATAAGAAACAGTATCTAATATAATACTCATTTACACCCAGAATTATCAACATGATTATTTTGGTGATGGAACTTTGTATTCAACATTGCTTGTGGGATAGCATATATCAATACTGGACAAAACAAACGGGAATTTCATTTTTGTCACCTTCATTCAGAAAAAAAGGATATCAAAGTTGTGAAGAGTCTCAAGACAAAACCAAGTTAAATCAGAGACGACAACTTATGTAGTTAAATAACAGTATTAGGACAAGAAAAGAGAAGTAATCAGAAATATAGCTCACCTATTAGATTGCAAATCATCAGATTACTAGGGAAATTAGGAGCAGAAATCTAAGTAGCCCTAGCTTGAAACTTGATCTACTTTTGGAGGACCTGACATATTTGCCAGCATGATGAATAACCACAGAGATTAATTTTGTGTGTGCTTGGCTAGCTAAGGAATCACAATTATAAGGTCTTGGTGCCTCAGACTTAACCTGAAGCCTGATTAAACTGTTAATTAATACGTCTCACTTAGCAGCCCTTACATATTCAGCTATGATTTAGATTTCAAAAGCTGTTTTGTTCTCAAAAGGTCACAAGATGTGAAAATAGTAATTCCACAACATCTTGAAAGCAGCCAGAGAAATCTAAATTCTAGCAGAATCTTCACCAGTAACAGACAGGATGAATTCCAGCTCTGTTTCATCTGAAAAACTACACAGCAATCAAATTTTAATTACTCACCAAATAAACGTTATCACAAACTAGAAAGCACAGCTATAAGAACAAGACTGGCAACAGTATATTAGCATATTTTTTTTTTCTTAACTGCATGAAACAACCTTGAATATTTTATTGCCTGTTCAAACAGAAGCAGACAGAACTGTTCCCTGCAGCACTAGAGAAAATGTTTCCAATCCTTTAGCACCGTTTAGTGGCTATTCATTTGTAATGCAATTGTATATATAGAAACGAGTAGAATTTTTTCACTCTAGAGCAAATTAACAAAGGCTGCATGTACCACAACATCATCTTTACCTGTGAATGGCAGCTTAATATTGCATAATTTTTTCATTCATTTGAAAACATTCAGATCTCTAAAGTGGTTAAGGCAAGGAAGAAAAGCATACACAACAATGTCAGGAACATGTAAAAAAAAAACAGAAACTAGAAAGGCAAAGTTGTACAAGATCAATCACCATAAACCTTTGTATTTGTCAGGCTTAAATCAATTTTAAGTAGCAGATTGCCAAGAGATTATGCAGGAGTATCTGGGTAATTCTAAAATAAGATATCTAGAAGAATAACGTCATAAGCACTGATGCAGTTCCTTAAAGAAATTTAAGACTAGGCAGTTACGATATTCAATATCTGCAAGATTATAACCATGTCCAAGAAGGATCTCACTAAAATCATATCTCAATACAGGAAGAAGACTTCACCAAGCTAAAACAAGCTCCACTAAATACCAGCAAGGTGTTTAGCACCACAGGAAAGTAAAACTTCTCTTAAAAAGACATGCCAGTCCTTTGAGAGATAGAAATATCTGCACCATTTCACCTCTCCACAAATCAAGACTGCGGTCAGGCCTACTGTTCAGCTTTAGCCAAACCACATAGTTTGTTTCCAATTCCTTCTATCCTTACTTCCACATAAATTCTCTCAATCTGCCCAACGTTCTCCAAACATAAACTAGAAGATAACTAGAAGTGAAGTTACTTTTAAACAAACCCCAACTATTTTACAGGTATTTATATTATTTTGACCAAAACTGTTACATACTGACAGAATCGTATTTGGGTGCAAACACACCATCAGCTCTCAAAAATCAAGCCTTTGGGGATAGAAGCTACCTAATTCACCACAGATTCAACCGGAACAGCACTCGTCTTTTCATGATACCATCAACAGACATCAAAGCAACTTAATTAACTTTTTTATCTTAATTCTCCACTTTTATTTCAACAACAGAACCATCATGACAATCCACTGTAAAAGGAATCTATTCTGGAAGACCAGACAAATAAGGCATTTTAAGGAATTAAACTGATGATCATATAATATTACTGTCACGAGGTAACAACAGACAGTGATGCAGTTTTTCCAAAATTAGCAGTTTAGTAATTCACTCTGGTCTTTCATCAAGGCTGCACAGACACAGCAAAAAAAGTAGCTGTTTATAGGAAATAAAATACATCCGTTTCAACTGACTGTTTAAGAAAAATCTTACTTCATCTGCAGAACATCGAATTGTCAATTATTACCAGATCCTTCCAGCCAGCAGGGACAGGAACAGCACATCAACCGAGAGCTGATGTTATGCCGCAGTTATATACCACATAGCAGAACATCCCGGTGTGAGGCAAGATTATTCCTGGGCAAAACTAGATAATAACACGTTCCCAATAAACTATTAACATTAACTGCCAGAAGACTGTTAAAACGGTTTTAAGACTGCTCAGTTCCTCCCAGCACACACACCTACAGGCTACTAGTGAAGGGCATCTTTCAGCACGTTCCAGCAGTTTCAGAGGCAGCTACCTGAATCTGCTCAGCCGACCCACGAAACCTGAAAGCTCAGCTCTGCTTCAAAGAGAAGGAGGTTTAGCTGTGGTTTAGTTTACGCCGTCCCCTCCTGCGTAAGGCCCCGGGACAGAGAACGGGCAGAACAGCTTCTCCGAGCCGTACCCGCAGATCGGGGGGACTTTACCCTCCGGCGTCCCAGAGCCTTCTGGCCAGGCGGAGGGCCGGGAGGGGAGGCAGAGGTGCCTTCCCCGCCCGCCCCCGTGCCGCGGCAGTCGGCAGAAGCGGAGGGCTCTTCCCTCCCCGCTCTGCCACGGGCCGCGAGCGGGAGCAGGGTCGCAGCCCAGAAGGGAGAGTCACCCTCCCGGCGACAGGAGCCGGGCCGAGGGCGGGGGAGGAAGGAGAAGCCCAAGGCCAGAAGGGTCCCGGCCGGGCCTCACCAGCCCAACGCGGGGCGGCCGCAGGAACTAACGGAAAACGCCCTTCGGCGGCCCCTGCGGCTGCCCCCCGCCCGACAGCACTCACCGGGCCCCGCTGAGTAGTGACGGTGGTCGCCATGGCGCCTCCG
>NW_020799102.1:7810007-7819447 GCF_003259725.1 Athene cunicularia | reverse complement strand
GCGCATGCGCCCTTCTGCTCCGCGGCCGCCGCGAGGGGGCGCCGCAGCGCTGGGGAGGAGGCGGGCGCCGACATCTTGGGGCGGGGGGCGTTTGCATGGGGGGCCGTGCGAGCGCCCCGCGGGGTGCTCTGACACTGGGCGGGGGGCGATGGCTGTCAGGAAGTGACTTTTTGCTGTGTCTGCCCTCTGGACGACTGGCCCAGTGCTGGTGGTTTTCCAGAGGGGACACACCGTGACCTCCCCCAGCTTGCTGAGCAACTGCAGCCCTTTCCAGAAGAACAAAAGCAGCTTTAATATTCATCTGAGTGCTGCTTTGGGAGATAAAATCTGATCATTTCAAAGCCTATTTAAATAACATAACTGTTTCCCGTTGTTAGGATCTGCTGCACGAATTTAGCCCTTAATTAAAATTCTAGCACAGATTTTGGCAGCTGGAAATAGAACAGTGCAATTAGGAACGCTCCAAATATAGCACCAGCCTTTTTTTTTTTTCCACACTACCCTAACATCTCCTTGGAGTGGGAACAGCCTCATCTTTTTACTTGTGTCTTGATACTTAGAGAAATGAGTACTCCAGGATATAATTGATTGGGAGCCATTGAACGAATGCAGTTGATGCCAGCTGAAAGTCAACAGCCCGCTGAAGAGAAGGGTTATCACATTCCCTCATACCCCTATCAACAGTTCCTCTGCTGGAAGCAGAATTCAGGTCACCCTACAAAACAATTAAAGAAGCAAATTATCCTTCCCTTGTTCCTACCACTAGAAGAGAAACCAAACCTGAGAAGACATGGATTTTTTAATTTAAAAAGTAGGGTACATTCACATCTTTTTTTTTTTTTTTTTTTTTTTTTTTTTTTTTAGTTTAAGTTTCTAAACAGTTTCTTGACATAGGGTTTTTTTTTCAGGGAGAAGGGGTTAAGTTTCTTGGAGGAAGCTAAAGGGACTAGATTTTTGTCATTGCCTCTTTCATAGGCCCTTCAGCAGAGGGAGTGCACTATACGAAGGGGCAATGCAATGTAAAATTAAGCTTAGTGATTAAGAACATTCAGCACTTAAAATGTCAGATATAAACCCTGTCTGTACAAAGCTTATGTAGTGATATATTAGTTTATAACAAATGTTACACAGATTTATCCTTTTCCAGGAAACTCTCCATTTCTTTATATTGTATCTACGTGCAACAGAGTTTCAATGATTAAATGCTAGAAGTTTCTTGAATCAACATGGTTAAAAAAGTTAGTAAACCCCATAGAAGTAATGGAAGAAGATCAGTGCTCATCTCCAATCTTGACATCATCATGGCAGGTTGGAGGGAAAAGAGTGTTAACAAACCTCATTGCTATTCTTACGTCTATAACCACACGAGCTAGGAAGTTAGTTTTAGCTAAGTCATGGGCAGTTAGTTTTACTTCTCATGGATTTCATTCTAAGACCTGGTCTAATCACAACAATTTCAAAGATATTAGATGTAAGAAAACATTATTGTCTCTATCAAATCTATATCAACAGAAAAAAAAAAAAAAAGTAGTAATACTAACTCAGATTCTTGAGATTTGTTTTCCTCATACAGAGATACACAGTGACTAGAGCAAACGTGCCTTCCTGACAGCGTCGCCATTTTCTAACTGCATCTTTTATTTTCCTGTTTTATTATGATTCCCAGGAAATCCACATAGAATCCAATCACTTATTTTTAACCTATGCCGTAAAGGATCTGTTGTTAAACAAGCCTCCGCTCTCCCTAGGGTAAATCAGTATCTGAAGGTGGCCTGGAAACTCTACGAAGATACCGGCTTTGCCATCTGGTGGACATCCATGCGAACAGCAAGTAGCCTTCGACTAGGAGAGACAGGTGGTTTTGTTTCCCCAAGTGCGACATCACCACAAATAGGGAGCACTGGTGCAAAAACATTAGGCGAGGCATCTGATGTCAACGTAGTAATTAAAATGGGAATGTAAGCTATGGGAAAGGTGAGAACAAAAGTCATAAAATGCTGTTATCTGCAACATATGGGCATCATTAAAAAAAGGCTGAAAGGTAATTAAAGAAGCTATAATGACAATAAATTGCATTTATCTTGTAATAAAAATGTAGACATCAGTTTCTCCTGTATCATTCTTTTATTCTGATTCCCAGCCTCTTCTCTGTTCTTCCCAGTTCATCTGTCCCTCCCAGAATCTCCCCTACCCAAACCTGCCCCTTTTATCCATTGCCCCATCTGTTCTTTCCTAAATGCTCCCACTCATTCTGCATCTCTCCATCCTCTTTTTTGCTTTGACACTGTTTCATCTCCCATGTTTTTCTATTTAACTTTGCTTCCTACAGATTTGTTGTAAGCCCCATATTCCCTGATATTTCACCTGGAGCTTTCTGCTCTCATTTTTTATAACCTCATCTCCTTGCTCCCAGCTACTGGCTGGCTAAGAGGCAATGCATGTTTCTGAGCTATTCATGCTGCTTCCCCAGTACCAGACCAAATACCAAAGATGACTCTTACCTTTGCTGAAACCTTTGCCTATTGAGGTCACTAATACAGTTTATTTTCTGTAACCAGTTGGCTATTTTTATGAAATCTCTAAGACCTTAACATCTCTGAAGAAATTAAGTAAAAAAATGATTAAAATTGGCCAGCAGGTTGGAGATATGTAGAGACAAAAAAAAAAAAAGGTCCACATAGTGTAGTGCTGGAAAATTATCAAGCAGGCATTGCTCCCTAGTCTGGCTCCAGAATCTGGAAGTGTAGATACCACCTATGCATTTCTTCATAAAAACACAAATTAAAGTCTCATGGTGGGGAGGAGAGTAATGCACATGATGCTGTCGTCACTGAAGAACACTTAGAGCAAAATTCCTGCCAGATTAATTTTGTGCTTGTTCACAAAACCAGAATCAACAATTCAAAGGCTGAGGAGAGTCTGATGCTATGGGGGGAAGTAAGGGAACATAAAGCTCAGTGAGATAGCATCTAACTCCAAGTAGGTGTTTATTTAGCGCTCAGCATTGAGGTCTAACTCTAAAACTGAAACCTGTCAGATCTCAAAAATGTAAACAGCAGTAATAAATGTGGTGAGAGGACTACACCTGAACCTCCTTAATAGTGCCCTTTTAGGAAAGTCAAGCCTCCCAGTTCATTTAGGTAAGATAGGTCATAGAATCCTTTAGTTAGGAAGTGAACTTCAATCTGTTTGTAGTTGATCTCTTTCCCAGGGAAAGCTCACAAGTGAATTGGGTGGTTACATTTTATGCCATTTTTTCTGTCAGTAATGAGTATCTGTCATGATACTGGGGGAGTTCCCAGTGTCATTTAAACTGCCTTTGTTTATTGTGGCTTACAAAGACAGTGAGGTTACAGGAATGTGGTTTAAAAAGCACTTTTTAGCTGAATTAAAGCTGGTGCATAAAAGCGGAGTAACAAATCAGGGCTGTGATTTGTCTAGTTCAGAGCTATCCATCTGGCCCTGCAGACTGAAGAAGGATCTCAGAGCGAACTAGCAAAAGAGGTTTAGGGTTAAGTTTTGTAAGTGTTACAGGCACACAGGAAAATTGTGGGTTGGCTGTGCATCACTTACATCACCAGCTTGGATCTCAAGTAAGATCAACCCTTTTCACCCTCTCCCCGTAGGACAAAGGTACAGTTCTGTTGCAGGGGAAAAAGGATCTTCTGCAAAATGCGGTGTCCAATTCCATCATCATTTCTTACACAGTCTCCCAGAGCTGACCGAAGTTAATAGCAGTCAAGGGTGACAGTGGAGAAGGACAAAGCGATGCACTGCTCTGTGGATCCAGCCCATACCCGAGTGGAAGAGCAGAGTAAGGAAAGGGCCATTGCAGGCTTCAAGCTACAGAAAAGCCCTTGGAGTCCCAGTGTGCCGAGCACAGCTCCTTAGGATGTATGTGGTGTGGCCTTACACAGGTGCTGGACGCAGCACGAAACACAGAGTGCAATGCTAATCTTTTGTTCATGCTACCAGCTCAAGCTTGGTGATGTACAACAGAGCTGAAACAATAACATGGAAATCCCAGATGGCATTCAGACTGGCTGTAACAAACAATAATTTCCACTTCAATAGCATGCAAGGCACTCACAGTTCACTGCGAACTTTAATTAATCCTCACAGTCCAGTTGGGATGCAGAAGGATTACAACCCTCATCAGGAAGGATAGATAACTCCAGCATGAAACATGGCAACTCTGTAAAAGCACACGTTACCCAGGAATTTCAGCCAGGATGAGAACTGCACTGAAACTACAAGGGAATTCAACTGGATAGGCTGAAGAGAGAGAAAATTAAATACAAACTGAAGCTCCAAATCAGCATTGCATCCCTCTCAACACCAGGCCATGAAACAGAGACATTAAACAGCAGGCAACTTACCACCATTGCAACCACCGCATAATTTCATACTCCAGCGTTACAGCTACTGATTGAGCTAGATGAGTATTGGCAAAGGTGGTGTTCGAGCAATTGCGGGGGATTCTAGCAGAAAAACCAAGAGTGCTGCTGAGCAGCTAATAAGTGGCTGTTCCTCAGTCACACTGCACTCAAAATAGCTTTCCAACAGAGGAAAAGCAAATTCTATTGGCTTCAACACCTGGTTGAGCAACTTAATAAGGACAAAATTGAAAGTTAGAGCTGAATCATTATTTATTTTATAACTTCATCACACAGTCCACTCCAAAATGTGAGTTATTGCATTTCAAATCCAGCTTGAGCCAGGTTTTTCTGTAGGCTCATTCAGCACAGAGGTGAAGAGAAGGTTCTTTGAAAACAATTTTAGACAGCAGTTGCTTCAGAGGAGGAGAGCAATCTGCAATCACAGGAAGACTTTTTCCCTTTTCTCCACTTCCGCCATGCTTTTCGCAAATTGTGTTTCTTAAGTGTATTTTTAATGCACCAGGAAAATGGTAGCAGTGCAAAAACTGTAGTGTTCTTTGGGTAACAACTCGATTTCCAGACAGCACTTCAAAAGAGATGAGCAAACAGCGATGAGAGCAAGAAGTCTCTTCTTTCCTGTCCACAACAGACACAGAAAACAGCTTGTTCCTCTCATAGAAATTACCTTTTATGCATTTGAGAACTGCTATTGTTTTACCTCTTAGTTCTCTTTTCTCTGAAGTTCAGCTGTTGAGATGAATGTCAGTCCAAACTTAACCCAGTACCTTCAGCCTTTCCTTATCAGTATACTTTCATGAAACAGGGTAATAGTTGCTGTCTTTTTCCCCATAGGGCCACACCTTCCTTGGAATATCCGAAATTGGACACAGCATCCCAGCTGGGGTATGGACAGCTCTAAAGAGAGCTGAGGAATTACTAATTGTTTTGTAGGTGGTAGCGCTGGCTATAAATGGCAATAAGGATTTGCCTTTTTTACAGCAGCATAACACTGTTTACTCTTGTTCAGCCTATGATCTATGTTAACGTTCAACTCCTTTTCTGTCATGCTGTTACTTAGCTCCTCCTTCCTCACCTTATGTTTTTGCAGTTCATTTTTGCCTAAGTGTGGTAACATGTTTGTTTTTATTGAGTTGCATCCTCTCAACTCCTCCTGAAGTCGTTCTACAATGTATACCTGTTATGTTTGATTGGCAAAAATTCCTACCCCGGGTAATTGTGAAAAAATCAACAGATTTGTCTATTTAAAAAGAAGCTGCTCTCTGCTCTAGAAAGAAGTCTAGCAAAGGAAATCTTCACATCTTTTTAACTGAATCAGATATTCCTTTTTTATCTGGATTATTTTTCAAATAAGAGAATTCCCTGTTGCCACATTTTTCAAAAGACAGAATTCAGAAGTTGTTATCTGAAAATAAAGACTAAGGCAACTTAGGTTTTGGCATTCTAGTCTCACAGAAGGACAAGGTGCAGCATTCTCAGTTGTGATATCCATATTTGTATCTAGTACCATGCCAGTGTTTGAGTAGATATTGCAGGAATCCTGTTCACGTGCTGTAAAATTTTCCAGGTATTTATTTCATGTTTTTCTTTTCTTTTCTTTTCTTTTCTTTTCTTTTCTTTTCTTTCTTTTCTTTTCTTTTCTTTTCTTTTCTTTTCTTTTCTTTTCTTTTCTTTTCTTTTCTTTTCTTTTCTTTTCTTTTCTTCTTAGAAAAGAAATTAGGTATGTAGAAAAATGAAGGAATGTTTTTTATCTGGTCACCAAATTTCCCTTCACCAAAATATAAATTAAGACATGGAAGGAAAGAGACAATGAAAAATATGAGTGAAATGACACATGAAGAAGTGACTACTTCCTTCAAGAAGTTATGGATAATATTTTAGATTAATACTACCAAGCCCAAATTTTTTTCAGATTTCTTCCAAATATTTCATACTCAATTTATATATACGTTTCCCATTTGATCTAATGTTTTGTGTAGACAGAAGCAGTGCAAATGTGAATCTCTGCTCAACATAACAAACATGTCTCACTAGTTCAGGTAAGGTACAATTTCCCACATGCATAGTAATGGGCAGAAATTCTTTCTCTCCCACTCCATCCCCAGGCAAGCAAACACTGCTCTTTGATAACTCACGTTCATTATAAAAATCTTTGCTTATGTGAAGCTACACAGTCTTTCTCCTTTGTAATTTATCTAATTTGTTGCTCCTCCTCAATAACAAGATACACATGCAAATCAATATGGTATCTCTCTCCTCTTTCCAACTGCTGTTTTTTACAGAGTAAGCACCAGTTTTGAGTGTGTGTAAAAGGACTGAAGGGAGAAGGGGTTCTGCAAGTTAAATGTCTTACTTTCTCTCACTTGGTATTTCAATTTTATAGATACTAGTTTTTATAATTAACAGTGAATATTATGAGGACTCTATGATAATAGTGGCTTTCAAGAGTGATATTTAGCAGGTTCATTTTCTGGCTGTCTCTCCCTCTATGTCTTTATATTTGGTGCCTAAGTGCCTGCAAGGAAAACATTATTTTCTGTTAGATGTTTAATCACAAACCTCGCAAGGAAATTTGCTGTTTTCCAAACAGTGCAGAACTAACTTCATTACCACATTGACACGCTAGATACACTTGTCAGCTCTGCAGTCCCACCTTCTTAAAAGTACCTAGCCTGTATTCCCTTTGGAAAATATTATTTTCAAATACAATAATCTGGTTTACTATTTCCATCTTTTCTCCAGAGCCTTTCTGACTGAATGTGACAGGTTATGGGGAACAGGGTAAGCTGCACAGAAATACCCTTGGTGCCTGCAGTGAAAGGATTCTTGTACCTACTGGCTGTGGGTTTTGTGGTTAGACCCTCAGCCTCCTTTGAAGGCAGCACCAGTGTACAAAGAGGGTCTGGCGCTGTGCCCAGGGAGGGACAGCAGTTTGCTTCTCTGCAGAGCTGCCTTACCTCAGCCTCACAGAAGTCAACAGCAGCGCAGGAGTGCAGCACCTCTGAAAACACAACACATTTGGCAACTTTTTAGCAGGTTTCTTCTAACAACCTCAAAGTTGTTAGGGTACTAGAGACAATGCTGGGGGAAAGCCATTAGATACTGAGTCAGCTGTAGGTTCAGAGTTCTCAAAAGTCTCGACTGGATGAGTCTACATCCGTAGCTAAATACTTCAAGCATTTCCCAATTCCTATGCTGTTCACTGATCATTAGGTGTCACCATATAAGGTGTCACCTTAGTGTTCAGTCACACAAGTATCTGAGTGAAGAAGAAAATTAATTTTCTCCCTACAAGAGAGACTTCTAATGAGGTACTCATCTTCAATATTCATCTTGTCAGACTTGCTGAAGACCTAACTTCAGTTTCCATAGGCTCTCTGATCTCAGTGAGTAATTTGATCTCACCACACTGCCTTTCCCCTCCCAAACAAGGCCGTATCAACACACCTGTTGTGTGCTACAATTCTGTGTGCTCAAGGGCAGGATCTCTGTGTTTATAAACGTGCATAGAGTGTTCACCACAAAAGGTCGTTTTGGTCCAGGTCTTCAGCACTTACTGCAATATGCAATGCACATACTGTGACTTATAAGGAAGAAATTACAAACCACATATTCTAGAGTGTACTTCATTTCTTTCTATCTTCCGAAAGACTGGAGAAAGACTTAGAAAAATTGAAGTGTGTTTTAAGATATAGGACATGTGGGTGGTGCAATCACTGGTGCCACATGGGAGCTGCCAACAGGCCCCCGTCATTACAATCAGCAGGCGGGGTTGCCCTGAGGCCAAAGGCTATGTGCCACACACCACTGGCCCGAACCCCAAGTGAATGGACAGCCCTGCACCTTCTCAGGTTCACGGCTCTGTAGATCACTAACTTGTTAACGTACAGTGGTCTTCTAGTTAGGATAACTGCAGAAGTATGAGTGCGTATGAGCCCTCATGAGACCTCATGTACACCCCAAGCTGTCTGCAAGAGTGCACTTGGAAAGAGTGAATGCCAGAAGAAGTAATGAATCAGATGAAAATGAAATAAGGCAGGTAAGAAAAGCTATTTTCGTCATCTTTGTACATCAAGTTTTCAGATTAAGAAAACTGCTATTTAACAGCAATGAATTGCTGCTGTAAGTGTGGTTTTAACTGAAGTTGTAATCAACTGTAAAGAAAGCAAAAGTTTGTATAACACGCAGATATAACATATCTAACACATATGCTTGCATACCTGTTTCAAGTCACTTCTTGCTTGGCTTCCCTTCTGCTGCTTATAGCATCGTGTAGCACTTTCTGGCACACATGGTGTCTTCAACGCAAAGGTGTTGTCATCTGACTGTAATTGTACAGATTTCCCCTGCAGGAGTTCAGCCCTACAGCTATATTCAGAACATGAAAAAAATGTGTGAATTAAAAATATGACTTTGCCTTTTTTTTTTTTGAAGTACATAATTTTCTTTTTTTTTTTTTTTCTAAAATAAAGATGGGAAAGACAGAAACTTCATAGGATTATCTGAACCTTCTATACATCATTCATAAAGACTGTAAACTGTAGAAAGGACAGTGCTGCATATGTGATTTTTTGCCTCATTCTGGTTCTTTATCTCTGTTTTAACAGAAAAGCCTTATTTTTGTATGACCTGTAAATACTGCTGTTGAAACAGTTTACCAAAAACAGAAAGAGATTTGTTTTCTCTCTGCAGAATTCACCACATTATTTATGTGCTATGTGAAGTAACAATTTTATACTGTAAATACATTTGCAAGCGGTAATGCTGCCGTTGGCTCCTACAGAAGCCTCTAAAGTTTTATGTAAGCCACCCTCAGATTTCACTTGTGTTATGCATACAGGACAGCAGCTGAAGCTGGTTGAGAAGATCTGCTGAAAAATGAGGGCAACAAAGCTATCTACCCCACTGCAGAGTTCTCTTCTGTGACTCTTCTCAGGACATATTTCTGGAACCCTTTCTTTGTGACTGTGATGGTTTGACTTTGGCTAAACACCAGGTATCCACCAAGTCGCTCTATCACTTTCCCCCCCCCCCCCCTTTTTT
>NW_020799102.1:7771980-7809957 GCF_003259725.1 Athene cunicularia | reverse complement strand
AAGAGACAGCCCCCCTTCCCCTTGTTTTCTCAACAGGGCAAAGAGGGGAAGGAAGATAAATCAACCCTTGTGGGTGAAACAAAAGCAGTTTTAATATAAGCAAAATTAAGCAAAGGTCCGCGCATGGAAGCAAAAGCAAACAGATTTATTCTCTGCTTCCCACAGACAGGCGATGTCAGGCCTTCTCAGGAGCAGGGCTCCAATACGCGTAGTGGTTGCCTCGGAGGACCAAGGGTGACCCCAGCCCCGTCCTCCTTTCTCCCAGGTTTATACTGAGCAGACATCACACGGTCTGGAATATCCCTTTGGTCGGTTCGGGTCAGCTGTCCTGGCTGTGTCCCCTCCCAAGATCTTGCCCACCCCGTCCCACTGGGGGAAACGTCAGAAAGAGCCTTGGTGCTGTGTAAGCCCTGCTCAGCAGCAGCCACAACACCAGGGTGCTACCAACACCCTGCCAGCGCCCAGCATGAACCACAGCACCGTGAGGGCTGCTGTAGGGGAAACCAATTCCAGTTCAGCCAGACCCGGTACAGTGACCATGTTTCCTTTTTAACTTTAACCCCGCAGAACCTTTGCTTTTCTCATAGCTTTCCCTGGGGCACTGGGCAACAAGAATTAAGTAACATCAGTCTGGCTTTGTACAGCTGCATTGTCAATGAATTGCCAGGTAATACAGTTCAGACTACCTTAGCACAAATATCCCCTTACAGGCAGGTCACGTCTCATTATTAGTATCATCCAATAACAATAGTACTTAAAAGTCTCCACCTAATTGTGCCAGGCATTTTCTCTGATTAAACCATTTTTATGTGTACATAAACTGTTCTGACTGATGTTGTCGATCCAGGTTAAGAGATTCCTACCCTCAGCTTTTGCCACAACTCCTCTTTTGCCACCTCCACTTTGCTCTTTCAACTATTTATCTTATTATTCCCTCAGTTCTAGAGAATTATTTTAGTTTAAAACAAACAATCAAACGCTCTCATGTATGAAAAGAAACACATTATTTAATATTACTGCCTCATTATTCAGTTGGGGAACCAAGATATGGAGAGATTAAGTGACTTGCCAGAGGAAAAGGAGGAAGGATGCAGGAAGAAAATTTAGTTCCTCTGAGTCACAGCTCAGCATCTTAAACAGAAACCTTTTTTGTTCTGACTTCACCTTATCTCTGAGCGTTGCCCAATCTCTTTATGCTCAAACTTTCCTCTTCTAGACTGTATCTCTTCTGATTTCAAAGGGTGACTTGCCACACAGGACAGGCACAAAGGAGATTAACGGGTTGTTCTAGGCTTTTCATCTCTGGAACTTTTCGCCACTGCTACAAACTACAGTGAAAGTGATGTTCTGGAATCACAGCTTTCCCTTCACCATCTAAAGAGGTTTTTTCCCTGTATCCTATTTGGTCCGTGTACTGTTTGTTTGCTAGCTCCTGCCTGGCAAGCTTCGTTTACCTGCTTTGTGCATAAATGTCAGGGATCAGTCTGAAGGCTCCGCATGATTACCAGCTGGCCAGCTGCCATGTTGGTCTTTAGGATTTAGCTTTCCATCCACAAAATAGCACGTATTTATTTGCTTATGTGCCTATTGTCTCTAGATGCACAAACAAAAGGTTCTAGCCCAATGTAAATATGCACTGCCTGAATTAACATCCACTAATGAAAGCCCTTCTTAACCAACCTCAACATACTAAACTTTCCCACATGTTTAAATTCCTCCATGCTCTTCCTCAAAGTCTGGAGAAAAGATATACTCTGCAATGTGACCCATAGGTGAAAAAACTTAGAAGCTGGCAGTCTAGTAGAGAAGTGGATTCCAGGATCAAATACCGCACAGTGCCCACTTTTCAGTCAGATTAGCACAAACTGCAAATTTTTTGTCTCCTTTGCCTGAGGCAGTGAGTTCTCTGTTCAGTTTTTACTACATGCAGCTATCTGCTATAAAATATATTCACAGTTAGCAATCTAATTTTTAAAAAAATGTGCTCAGAACCTGAAGTTTCCTTGCTTTCTAAGAAAACCCAGATGAACACATGCATTGCACGGAAGAGGTGTTGTGATTTAACCCTGGTAAGCAGCTCAGCAGCACACAGCTGATCACTCACTTCCCCCCCAGCAGGATTAAGGGTAGAATCTGAAGGGTAAAGGCAGGAAAACTTGTGCATTGAGATAAAGAGAGTTTAAAAATAAATTTTAAAAAAGGGGGGAAAGTGCAAACAACAAAGCCAGGGGAAAAACCTCAACAAAACAAAACCAAGAAAAAAAAAAGAAGTGATGCAAAAGAAAACACTTGCTCACCACCAACTGACTGATGCCCAGCCAGTCCCTGAGCAATGGCAGCCCCTGCCAACTTCCACACACCCTCTCCCTGGGTTTTATTTCTAAGCACAATGCCATCGGGTGGGGGATACCCCTGGGGTCAGCTGGGGTCAGCTGTCCCCGCTGTGTCCCCTCCCAGCTCCTTGTGCACCCCCAGGCTGCTCGCTGGGGGTGGGGGGAGAGGCAGAAAAGGCCTTGGCTCTGTGTAAGCCCTGCTCAGCGGTGACAAAAACATCCCTGTGTTATCAGCACTGGGTTCAGCACAGATCCAAAATGTGGCACCATACAAGATACCGTGAAGAAATTTAACTCTATCATATCCAAAAGCAGCAAAAGGGGAGATTACTAAATTGATGTGGACAGCTCTGCGGAGCCTTCATAGCTATTCTTAAAATGGTAATAGTCCTTAGTTTTAAAAAATGAAGTATGGGTACAAGATGTGCACCGGTATATCAAATATACTGCATTCCACTAAAGAGTAGTGGAATGTTATTGCTGATAAAACAGTAACAGAATTCCAAAGCAAACTGTTACTAACAGCGAGAGATTTAAGATATTCCAAATGCAACAGAAGAAATTTTGGGTTTTAAGCAAAGAAGGGAGAACTCCAGAAATTTGGCTTAAGCAAACATGCAGTAATGAGGAACATGCCCGGCATTTGTTCTTATTCACTACTGCCAAATGTGCAGCTTCCTCATCTAATTCCCCTAGTTGTCCTTTCATCTGCACAGTGCAGTTCCTCTGAACATCCCTGAGCTTGTCAAGGTCTTCTAATATGTCCCTTAACTGGTGCACTCAGAGCTTTTCTTGCTCGTGCAGTTTCTCCTTCATTTCCAGTCTGGTTTGCAAGCATTCTGAATGCTTGTCATTCCAAACATATTCCTCACTTCTAATACATCTCTCTTTTGGTATATCTTTTTATCCCAGTATGCAGAAGTCTGGCAAGAAATTTCCATGATCTCTGCCTTCAGTTGTTCATTGATTTCATCCCAATTTTTCTTCTGCAGTTCTAATTGTTTGATTTTGTCTTCTTTGTCTTTCAGTGTGTCATCATCCTGGCATCATCCACTTCTCTGCGTAGGTCTCCTACTAATGTCCTCCAACAGCTTTCACTGGCCTGCAGTCACCTGTACCCATCCTTCAAATCTTTACTTTCTTTCAGTAAATTCCAATTTTCAATATTCAGCTCTGCTACTGTTTCACTGAGGTGCCATTTTTGATTTTGTAAGTTTTCATTTGTCAAATAGTTTATTAACCAGAAAGGTTTTCATGTTGGAGGGAGAAAGCATGGCCAAGGTGGCAGGACACTGCCATGATCTGAGAGCTTCCAGCCTGCCTGAGTGTGACAAAGTGTGAACGTCACAATCCCACGGTTCCCAACTGCCTCCTATCGCTGGGTGGCCATGGCTTGCAAGATGTTGTGATAAAAAATATCAGAAGGTGTTATTTAGAAAATTAAGAACTTTAGGGTAAAATGCCCTCATTAGAAATTAGTTAAGAGTTAAACATTGAGAAAATATATAATTTTTCGAAACAGCTAAGTACTGAGAGTGGTGAAAGGCACCGTGCTAGGACTGATCCTTTTGGTATATTTACTGAATGAATGTTCAGAGAACTGTTATGAACAGTGAAGTGACCCCATTTTTAGATGACATAGAATTCAGTAGTGCCATGAAAACTAAGAAATTTAAAAGACCCCTAGACAGATGATGTAATGATATGTACATTTTTGCTAGATAAGAAATACTGCATGTTAGAGCAATTCCAGCTGAATTGTACACCAGATTCTTAGATAAAGGGAACCATTTAGGAGAAAAACTTGAAAATCATGGTGGATAGATCAATAAAACAAAAATCCCTATACCATTAGCAGCAGTAGGGAGAATTTAAAAAAAAAAATATAAAAATTGCTCCTTGCTCCTCTACCCCTCTCTCTTTGGCTCTCCCACCCATCTCCTCCTACCCATGGCAATTCTCCTCCTTGGTTTTTCTCCAGCCTGAGCCTGTCATAGTGGTCAGTGGCATGTTTTGTCTGTGCATCTACTGTGGATATTTTAAAGTTAAGAACAGCCTAGAATACCTGTACACATCACTGTCATTGCTATTCTCACACTAAGGCCATCCTCCCATACTCCGATATCAGGTCAGGGAAAGTGTGCTGTATAGCGTTGTCTGCCCCCATTCTCCAGTGGAGATCTGTGGCACCTTTGGATCATCCATGTGCTGGAATAATTAACGAGGTTTCCCAATCCAGCTGATCAACCTTCAAGGTTTTTTCAGTGTGTCTGTCAGCAGTTCTTTCGCTTTTCTAATGAGCATCTTTCCTAGGGCAGAGCCCACAGCTTCCATTAACTCTGCACACTTTCACACCAAATCCTTAATGTGGTGTGTGGTGCCTCTCCCAGCACAACTGTACTGCTTCTGTCCGACGTGACTCGTAACAGGCTGCGCGCATCCCTGCGCCAAATGTCTCATTCTTCATTCTCAGTGGCTGAAGTACACCAGTGACACCAAAGACACTGGTTCTGTCAGTCTGCAACACTCTGGAAAAGGAAAGGGAAAGGAAAAGCAGGCATTCATGAGATGGAGCCTGGGCAATACAGGAGGCTTTTATTTAGCTGCAATATACCTTTCTGTCTGAGTGATTTTAGGTGAGCTCTATTAATACCAAGCTTTTTTCCTCCCTCTCTTTCTTCTGCTTGTTGGCAGTGTATCTCCCTGTTGTTTGAAACCAATTAGCGGGTGTATGGCACTGCAGAACCAGCAACATGTCTTCTTTCCAAAGGATCTTCACTGTCTCTGCTGATTCTCCTTCACTACTGTTAAATAATCCTCTCCTGGTTGAGTTATTCTTCCATTTTATGCTGTTCTAGCATGAAATTACAAAGCCCCATGCTGCAAATTAGATTTCTGTAAGGATATCAGGTGTATCAAGAAAGGCAATTCCAAGTGGCCTCAAAAACCTGCCCATTTTAAATGTCTTGTGAATGAGACCATCCACTAAACTTGTAGGGAAAATAGGGGGAGAAAAGGCAATAGGAGCAAGAAAGATCGTGGTATGCTTTGCATTGTAAAGTCTGAGCTTGTTAGCCTCATTTTCAGAGTGCAAAGTCCTTATTGCTTTTACTAAGTTTGGTATGTGCAGCAGCTCTGTGTGTAGAGTGACTCACTTCTATTAAAATATCTTTGAACAATGTCCATTTACAACACACTTCACTGAGAAGCAAAAATGCTAGGGGAAGAGAGAAGATTCAGAAATGTGAAATGAATTTCTATGGGAGGAAAACCTTGTTAGGAGGACATGAGGTTATGTCCCAACTTATTTTAACCCATACAGGATTAATTCATCGTAGCTAACGTTCACTAAAGTGGCACTCCACCAGTTGCGCAAAACCCAAGGGAGACTAAGGAGAGTGATAATTACTGAAAAACCCTGCCGATGGCTCCTCATGCGGCTTCAGGCTGCCCCTTGAAGACTCCGTGTGGCTGTTTCAGAAGTGCAGTCTCCCTGCCTGTGTTGTATGTCGATAGAGGAGAAAAAGAGAAACTCCTGTTGACAACAGTGTGGGAATATTACGATGAGGAAGATTAAAAGGTTCAGCCTTCAAAACAAAAAGAAACAGGTACTCCTTGCATCACTGTGTCTTGTCATAAAACTGGAAAAAAAGTATCTACATTCAACATCAATTCATCTATTGGTATTACTAGAACAGAAGTCCAAAATCCTAATTTTCTATTTGAAAGGAAGTTGGAAAGCCAGGAAGTTACACCACAGCCAAATTGGACCTGCTGTATTTAAGGGAGCATTCAGAAGGTTTTGGAGGAGGGAGGAATAAAATGCACAAAAGAAAAATGCTGTGTTAAATAACAAGGAAATACTCCATAATAAGTGAAAACATAAATTCCTCATTCCTTATTCAACAAAACGACTGTTTATGTCAAAAGGAAGTTGGTGAAAGAAGGAAATGAAGATTTGGCCCAAGTTAATTTCAAGCTCCCCTTGCTTTGGACTGATAAGCACCAAATTAACTTTGTGCTAGTCAAGAGGTTAGAAAACATCTATAGAGATGGATGATTTCTGCTGATTATGGTAAAAAAAAAAAAAGTATTTATGACACCCAGACAATACAGCAGTGTAGTCCTAAAATAATTCATTTTACCGTATTTAAACTTTCCATGCACAGAAGTAGAAAGTCTTGAGAAGCCTTTCCTTTCTCTCCTCTCTTCAGACCCCTATCTCCCTTACTCCCCTTCTCAGTGCTTCACCACTTCCATTCACCGAACAGCAGGAGGGAGAATCAAACAGAAAATCATGTTGTTCTGCTTTCCCTTTTATCATATTCACCACTTGACCCAAGCAATCAGGAAGCAATTAAAAGCTTCTGTTTCAACTCCCCGTCCTGATCAAATTCTTGCTCTCATCTTGTTTGTCTGAAACTGCTCTTTTAAAAGCTTGTCAGTGTGTGTGAATGTGTGTGTGCGTATGTACTTACAGATGTATGTATGCCCTTGTTCTTACAGTCAAGTAATATTACAAAATGTCTTTCCATTTCGAACAGGGTTCAGTCATCTTTGTAATAAACACGTCCTTTAGCAAAATTCTCAACCTTAATGCTTTCCAAAATGTCTCTAATGATTTCTAATTTACTGACATTTTCCCTGAGCCCCTCATCAATTTAACTATTCAAACTGCTAACACTGTTAATAATTCCTCTGTCTCCAGCAGATCCACTGCAGACCTTGAAATCCCTCTGCTGCCTCTGCAGACAAGAACACATCTGGTTGTGCATCTATACCATGCTGGATCAGGGTATTTATTAGCCTGGCAGCAGAGTCTCATCACCATGCAGTATGATGATTAACGGCTTCATTTCCACCATAGCTATCCAGAAGGGCCTCTCATGGGGCCATTTCCTCCCCTCACTTCTATCTTACAGTTGTGTAATTCCACTCATTTCAGCACGTGGAGAACAGCATGAGCACAAGGGTCTGTATTTCTAAGGGTTTGTGAGGAAGATTTTGAGAAATATTTGGAGCTGCATGCCAAATTGCCTTCCATGCCTTTGAAAAAGTCCAGATGTCTGTACTTTGGGGGAGATCTGAAGGGGAAGCAGATGCAGGATGACCTGTCTTCAGACAAAAGCCCAAACTTTCACAATGGCCCGATGCGTGCTCTGCTGGGACTTCAGGGTTGAAGATACTGCAACAAGCTAGGCATGACCTTACTACACATCAGCTGAACTGTGCTTATTGCTCTTACCCTTTGGAAACAGCTCATCTGTCAGAGGCAGTTCAGGTCTTGGTGTGTTTTACATTCCAGCCCTCTAGACAAAGCTCCCATGCAGAGGCAGCTTGCGAAGTGGCTCATCTCAAAATTTCCTGGACAGAAGTGCTCATATCTGTGGTGGTACACAAGGAGCTAGCAAGCGATATGGGACAGTTCCCTAAAAGAGACCCTTCTGCTTGTACAATGCAGAAGAAAGAGATGAGCTGCCTCTGCTGACGCTGACACAGTCAATGAAAAGAGACAGACTCAGGGAGGGACTGGATGGTCTGCAACAGATAGCCACGAGAGACTTGTAAAGTAGCAGGGCTTCAGGGGAGAAGGCCTTCAAACATGCAGCCCAGTAATCAGAACATGAGGAATTTAAGTGAAGCTTTCTAGACCCTATGTCTTAACCACAAAATTCCAGTTAACCAAGTTACTTAAACCTTCTAGGTCTTGGTTTCCTTGTTAGTGAACCTGCAGTTGAGATACCCATCCTGGGAGGATGTAATTACCTTGTGTTTACAAAATGCTTTGTGATACTGTAAGGGATGTTACTGGCTGCATGCAGGGAGTGGGTTTTTGTGTAAGACTGCCCATGCAAGTTTTTAGTCTGTCTTGATGGCTGTGTGTTCTGTAAAATAATAAAAATTACTGAGCCGCTTGAATTAGTGGTCTCAGTGCTTCTGGAGTTACAGATAACTGTGAAAAGCTGTTCACAGAAAACAAAGTCTGCCTCTCTGAATAGTGTTTGCTCCTTGAAAAACAAGCATAGAAACAAATCTAGGAAAATAACAGCAGAACTAAGTTTCACACCTCCACACAAGTATCTTTCTGAGGAAGATAAAAACCATTATTTGTAGCCCTGATGACTTCCTATGTGGACTACAAAGTTCATAATGAAGCCCCAAATTAAAGTCCCTACATGGGACTAAATTAATCTATTTCCATGTGGCACTTATGAATTATATTATACAGGAGTAACTGGAGCAGAATTTGGTCCTCAATCAGATGTTCTATGAAAATATATAGGTACAAATTATGAACTTCAGGCCTAGATTCAAATCTAATAAAGTCACCAAGGGAAAAAAAAAAAAAAAAAAGGTTATTAAAAGCAGCCACACCTTCAACATCTGATAAGAAGGACTCTGAGCTGTGAAGGAACTGCTAGTTGTGGGATAAAGATTCTCAGTGACTATTCTGACCTATCTAATTTCTTTGGGAGGTTTGGGAGGCCAGCCCTATCAATGGGAGTGCCAAAAAACATCAGGGACAGTTAATTGTCCAGTAAAGATGTGTGGGTGATGTCACTAGGAGATTTGCTGCTTTGCCTGGGGCAACACAGCCCTTAGAGCTGCCAGCCCTGCTTCTCTGCATCTTTCAGTCTCACATGCTGCTGACACTATTGCTAAGAGGATCTGTTTCCCCATACGTATTAATTTGTATTATTAAAAATAGCTCCTGCATGCATAAAGGCTGAGTGAAGAAGCAAGCGTTCTCTTTTGTTCCATCATCTCTGGAGATTCCCCATAGCCACAGTCCCTTTTCAAACAAGCTGGGAGCAACATGTTTGAACATTAGTTGGAAACTTACCCTCACAATGGAAGGAAACAGTCAACACAGAAGATGAACATGTGTTAGAAAACCTAAGATCAGGGTTTAAAGCTCTTGATGTTGCTGTTGCATTAGCACAAAATCTTCATTCATATCCCTTACTCTGCCAATAGAAAGGAGAAAAGAAAAAGGCACATGCCCTGAAACTCCACGTTGGCCACATTCAGATTGTTTCTCTAAAGACATGAATGAATAGAACCATAGAATCTTGTAGGTTGGAAAAGACCCTTAAGATCATCGAGTCCAACTGTTAACCTAACACTGCCCGGTCTACCACTAAGCCATGTCTCTTAAGTGCCACATCTACACATCTTTTAAACACCTCCAGGGATGGTGACTCCACCACTTCCCTGGGCAGCCTGTTCCAGTGATTGACAACCCTTTCCATGAAGAAATTTTTCCTAATATCCAATCTAAACCTGCCCTGGCACAACTTTGGGCTGTTTCCTCTTGTCCTATCACTTGTTGCTTGGGAAAAGAGTAGAGAGTGATCAGCGTGTCCCCTCAGCCTCCTTTTCTCCAGACTAAACAACTCCAGTTCCCTCAGCTGCTCCTTATAAGATCTGTTCTCTGGACCCTTCACCAGCTTCGTTGCTCTTCTGTGGACACAGTCCAGAACCTCAATGTCTTTCTTGCAGTGAGGGGCCCAAAACCAAACACAGTCATCGATGTGTGGCCTCACCAGTGCTGAGTACAGGAGGATGATCACCTCCCTGTCCCTGCTGACAACCTGCAGCGCTGTGTGAGGTTGTTGTGACCCAAGTGCAGGACCCAGCACTCAGCCTTGTTGAACCTCATAGAGTTGGCCTCGGCCCATCGATCCAGCCCGTCCAGACCCCTCTGTGGAGCCTTCCCACCCTCCAGCACATCAACACTCCCACTCAGCTTGGAGTCATCTGCAGACTTGCTGAGGGAGCACTCAATCCCCTCCTCCAGATCACTGATACAGATATTAAACAGAACTGGCTCCAGTGCTGAGCCCTGGGAACACCACCTGTGACCAGCCACCAACTGGATTTAACTCCATTCACCACAGCTCTTGGGCCCGGCCATCAGCCAGTTTTTTACCCAGCAAAGAGTACGGCCCTCCGAGCCACGAGCAGGCAGTTTCTCTGGGACAATGCTGTGGGAAGGTGTCAAAGGCTTTACTGAAGTCGAGGTAAACATCTACAGCCTTTCCCCTGTCCACTAAGTGGGTCACCTTGTCATAGAAGGAGATGAGGTCAAGCTGGGCCTGCCTTTCATAAACCCACGCTGACTGGGCCTGGTCACCTGGCTGTCCTGGAGGTGCTGCGTGATGGCACTCAAGATGATCTGCTCCATAACCTTCCCTGGCACTGAGGTCAGGCTGAGAGCCTGTAGCTCCCTGGTTTCTCCTTCCAGCCCTTCCTGTAGAGGGCTGTCTTCTGGCTCAGGGGGCTGGGTGCCCTGAGAACAACTGATCTTACTATCAAAGACTGAGGCAAAGAAGGCACTAAGCACCTCAGCCTTTTCCTCAGCCTGTGTCATTATGTTTCTTCCCACATCCAATAAAGGCCTAGCGATATGAGACTTGTCCCATCTGCTTATCGAATATTTCACCTGCTTCTTCATCCTGGTTGGGTGGTCTATAACAGACTCCCACCATGATACCTGCCTTGTTGCCTTCCCCTTGATTCTTATCCATAAACTCTTGATACTTTCATCATCATTGTCAACCTCTAGACAGTCAAAAAACTCTCCAACATACAGGGCTATCCTGCTGCCCCTCCCAGCTTGTCTATCCCCTCTGAAGAGTTATCCTATCATGTGCAAGTCATCCTATCATGTTTCTGTGACTGCAGTTACATCAGTTTTACAGCTGCACAATGGCTTCCAAATCCTCCTGTTTGTCACCCATGCTGCCTTCACTGGTGTAGAAGTGCTTCAGCTGGCCTATTGATCCTGATGCCTTTTTTTTGTGGGAGAAGGCCTAACTCCTATGTGACTGTTCTCAGGTGCTTCCATGGTTTCAAACACATCGACAACCCTTGTGTCTTTGCTGCCATGTGGATCTCCATCCCCTACCTCCACCGAGATGGCTGGGGTGCTGGGCAGATTAGTACAGGTATGTTTCAAATGTTCTCCAGTGTACTCATCCCATCATGGAGCAGACCAAAGAACCTTGCTAGAACATTGGCCCTCAAACATTGGCAGGTCACCCCTAGGCTTATCTCTAGCAAGCCTGGTTTTATCCCTTTCCCTGTTCAAATCTAGTTTAAAGCTCTTTCAATGAACCCTGCTAACTCATGTGCAAAGATCCTTTTCCTCCTTTGAGACAGGTGTGCCCTGTCTGTCACCAGCGGGCCTGGTGTCATGTAGACAAACCTGTGATCAAAAAATGCAAAATTCTGCTGGTGACACCAATCTCAGAGCCAATCTCTGAGCCAATCTCAGATCTGCTGGGTCTTCTTGTTTCTTCCCTCATCATTCCCTGCAACTGAGAGGATAGAGAACACTGCTTGTGCTCCTGATCCCTTAACCACTCATTCCAAGGCCATGAAGTCTCTTTTGTTTGCCCTTGGACTTCTTATTGTAATTTCATTTCTGCCTACATGAAAAATCCATAATGGATAATAATCCAAGGGCCATACCAGGATAGGAAGTTTCCTTGTCACATCTTTAACTTGAGCCCCAGGGAAGCAGCAGACTTCCTGAAGAAGTGGATCTGGTCAGCACATTGGACCTTCTGTTCCCCTCAGAAGAGAGTCTCCTATGACAATAACTCATCTTTTTTTTATGAAAGTGGTTTTGACACAGTGCATAGGCCAACACAACCTTGGCAACACCTCCAGCCTAGATGAACCATCGCCCTCGTCATTGTTTGGTTCTACTTGCAGAGCATCATGCCTATTATGCAGGGACACCTGGGAAGGTGGGGGAGTCACGGAGGAGATGCGCCTGCTGTGCCGGGCAGGAACTTGTTGCCATTGCCCCTTATCTTTTAAGTGACTGTGTGAATACATAGAAAATATGTATTTCTCCCTATTAAAATCATAAAGGCAGGGAATGGTAGGATCAGGAAAAGAAGGTTTTGCCTCCAGTGGGTGTAAGCCACTCTAGAAAAGGGGCAAAGCAGCTTACATCTCTAAGAAACAAACGGGAGATTGTCTGGTGTTCAGAAATCAGGTCATGATGCATAAAAGCATTTAGGTGAGCAGGTTGCCCAAATGCCCTTGTGGATCTTAGTATATATATATACATAAAAGCTATTGGGAAAGGCTGGGGGAACAGGGATTTTTTGTTTTAGGAAGAGAAGGCAAGGAGGAGATATTATGGCTATCTGCAACAACCTAATGGGAGGGTGTAAAGAAGAAATGCTGCCCATTCTCAAACTAGAGGGCAACCACCTCATCATGGGGTGGTAAAAGGGGATGGGGACATTAGGTTACTGACCCCCAGACGAGGTTTATCTGAAAGAAGGCAGCATCTCTGTCTTCCTTTTTCCAATGGCCATTCATTGCAGACTCAGGGAAGCTACTCATTAATCTTCCTCCACTTGATTTCTATATTTCTGCAGAATTGTAAATCAACAAGTGAGGCTTTTTGACCAGCTCGCTTTCCCTTGCAGGGTATTTTCTCAATTCCTTTTTACCTTTGAGACCTTGTGCACTCAAGGTATTTGCAATGTCTACTTTACACAACATTCAGTTCTACTGATTTGGCATTTCAGGCTTCACAGCTCCTTGCCCATATCCTGACTCAGGAGCCCAGACCTTATAACACAGTCCTCAGTATTACGACTGTAAGCAGGAATTGCCTGTGACTGTTTAATTCTGTCTCTGGTCTCTCTCTGGCCCAGCTTAGTTTATTGTCCTCATTCCCTTCATAGATCTTAAAACAACCTGGCTTTTCTGTCTGTAAAATAGGACTAATAAGAACGAGTTTAAAAAGTGGACTCTGCCTTGACATGAACAATCAGAAGGGTCCTGGTCATGATTAAGCATTCTGAGCTATAAACATGCTGCTACCTGCGCATGCCAGATAAATGACTAACAAATACAGTACAAGAGTCTGTAGGATCTGTCTTCCTTAGAGACCACTTTGATGATGGGAAACATTGTTGTGTAAACTTCAATGGAAAGGGAAAGAGAGCACCAGTTCTGTTGCATGTGACAGAAGTGAGAATGGGGACTTGCAGTTTAACAAGCCCAATCTACACAGGAAACTAAAGTAATTCTAAATTAACATAACTAATTAGCAGCCTTAGATAACATAATTGCTATGCAGAACTTTCCAGTTTTACTTAGCATTCTGTATTAACTACTATGTAATTATTAAGGCACCATACTCAGCACCAGCAACTTAATTATCATTAGTATCGCTCCAGTCTCAAGCTTGAATGCCGATGATTAATAAAACACAATTATTTACATTGTAGTTGTGGCATTTTAATTAAACTGAAAATGCACTCCGTTTGCTTTTTGTCACAGTGTTAATTTTTTAAATTAAGGTCAGATCTTTCCATCAAGCTTTTTTTTTAAATCCCTAATTGCGAGTTAGATAGACTGATCTCTTGTCATCTTAAGAAAACATTGTGACTGTTTTTGACAAATGAGTCCTGGGGTAACAAAACAGCCTCATCGCTCTGGAGCTATGTAATCACAGTGACAATAAAAAAATACCTTGGTATGTTATTTTCATGATGCTTAAGTAACTTCAGTGTATGTAAGTCCCATTTAATTTTCTTTTAGAGTTAGTCTTTGCAAGGGTCAGTTTGTTATCTACATTATGACAATACCTAGAAGGTCCCATTGAGACAAAAGAATTTACAGACCAACAAGACCAAAGGTGGAAGGGGAAGCCTTGGCTCACAAAAGTAAAATGATCTGCTCATTGTCACCTAATATGTCACTGTCAGAGCCAGGAACAGAGTCGAGGCCTCCCAGCTCTTATTTCTGTGCTCTGCCTGCTAGATCACGTTGCTCCGCGTATTAGCAAGCTTAGAAATGCCAAATGCATGGAGAGGCAGAGGCTTAGTCCCTATTTTCGTAACAAGGTTCCTGCCCTTAGTAATAATTAAAGGTGGTTTTATGCATTTTTGTAATTTGTCTGACTTGAGGGGATTTCTTTGTGATTTCCACTAGTGTAAGATGGATCAGGCCCAGGGTTAACAGCTTTCCTCAGAGTGCCTGAGCACAGGAAGATCTGCTTATATAGAGGAAGAATGATTTCCCTGCCATTACCCAGAGAAATTTACTATGAATTTGCAGCAAGTTCTGCCCCAGTTTTGCCCTCTGAAAGACTCTGGGTGCTAGCCATTAGAAACTCTATAGGTAAGCTTCAGTTTCTTTTTATATAGCCAGAATTTAACTTGACTCAGAACGTCAATGTGTTTGCCTTGGGGGAGAATGGGGAGGAGAATTACCCAGTCCATTTCAGGGATTAGTCTTACTTGTGCTCACTTTATTGCTATATCTTCCAAGTTACAGGACTGGAAGCCCAGAGGTGAAATGGCTGAATACTGGATCAAAACCCAGGTTTTTGGAAGCACAGTGAGAGAGGATTTGTCAGGCAGACTGAAAGCCATGACAGACAGAAAATGAAGACTGGAAAAGATCCAGAGGGGGAAAATAATATCTGTGTGTTTAGGAAAGAAACAGGTTATGGAAAGGAGGATACTTTGGACTGGACTGCTTAAAACAGAAGCAAGGAATTAGCAGACTTTGGAAGCTAAAGAATGCCACATAAGAAGCAAACCTGAAAGCTGAGAAGGGGGAAGAAAATGCTGTAATTGCAGTGCCATTTAAATGTGATCTAATTTCTGGTCTGGGCAAATCCAAGACCTATGTGTCTGCTCAGCCCAGCACAACAGTGAAATGACTGAGTGCCAGGAAAGGGGAAACCAACTGCCTGCCTATAGAGATAGTGCAGATATCTCTGGAGCTGTACATTACCCACTGGATGAAACCTGAAGAGGTAAAGAAACTTTCAGTCTATAAGGAAGAAAAGTCTATGTCCACTATGCAGATTTATAAACTTGTCCAGTATTTCTAGCTTTTACAGTGGTCTAGTAAAAAAGCTAACCCCCAAATCTTTCCCCATACAGTATGAGAACAGATCGCTAAGATTAAAAAGAAAAAAATCACAAAAACTGATGTGAAAAGAAGATCAACAGGTAGCAGGAAAGAGCCTTTTGTGAGAATAGTCATAACAAGCCTTTCCATCCACTTTGACATTCCCCTTTTACATTGGAAAATCCTCCCTTTCAAAGATGTAATTAGCAATAGTTGTAGGGCTGGATGCTCTTGTCATTTCACTCTTCTGCTGCTGTGACACAGTGAATCTGCTATGGATTTATATAAGCAAAAGAAAAAACACAAAGCCCCCTACTCTAAGGATCACTTGCCTATTGTTTTTGTTGCAGATCTCTTTATCTTTGGAGATTATTCTTCAGTTACTTAAGCATTCTGGATGAATTTCAAGACACTGTAATAATGAGCAGGGTGAGGACAGGGGATTTCTAGGCATTAAGAGAAGCACTTTCATTTTGTCCTGAAGCAGACATATAAAGTTAAGGATGGCAGCTTGATTCCTGAAGCTATTGGAAGCTTTGGGAATGACAGCACTTGCCAATTTAGTGAAGAGATAACAGAGATGATTTACGCCAGCTAAAGACTGGGCTAGATTCTCTAGTGCTGCACAGCCATCACAAGTGTACTATATGATGGCCTCATTAGCTTGGAAAGATGTTAGATGAATTCTACTGCTTAGACAAAGCAGAAGGATGCTACAGTTTTTCTCAGCCAGATTTATTATCAATATTCTCATCTGTATTTGATGAGAAGAGTGTGGTGGCTCTCTCTTCCAGAGGTAATCCCTGCCAGAGTAATCCCTACTTCTATCACTTCAAGATTACTTAGCTGCATTACACTTTATCTTAACACCCCTGGGAAACTCAAGCTAAGGAACAATTCCATGACCAATTTTCAAAGCAGCATCATGACAAAATTATTATTACACCAATATTTATGGGTCTGTAGCAGCTGCCACTAGGTTTCTAAATGGAATTTAAAATACTAGGATAAACCTGTAAATCCCTAAATTTATAGGATATGGTTACCAGTGGGACTGCCTCTTGATTCCTTCGCAACTGTCCTGGCTGAGATTTCTCAGGGCGCCTCAGTGGGAATTCTGATTATAAATCAAAGAGGTCACAAACAGAATGATTTTTACAAGGGATGGCGTAAGGGCTGGAGATACTTGGATGAAATCTGAATTTTGTGAAAGAGAAAGGAATTGGTTAGTGCAATTTTACTACATATTACATATATCTGTAGTTCATAGGAATGAAGAATAGGGCATGAGTCTACTCTGCACAGGGGCTTTTATGAACTTGTATCCATTTAGTTACTTCTGTGTACTTAGTGCTTTTTCGGAAAGAGGCAGAGTAATGCTTTTCAGGTGCAAAGCACTGTCACCTGAAAAATTCCCATTTAGTTTCAGTGGCTCTAGATCAGACCTGTTAAAAGGAACAGCCACAGAAAAAGCCCTTACAAGAAATCCAAGCTAGTTAAATGTTGATAACTGCTGCATAGAATAATAATATTTTCATAAAGCAGACAGAGTTACAGAAGTATGATCTCCATGGAATGAATTAGATAAATCTTGAATGCTTTGCAACATTGTTCAATATTTTTTTCTATTACTTTCATTTAAAGAACCTTTTATTATGACTACTTGCACCTCCAGATGTTGTCTTTCATATAATATTTGGGATGTAATATGCTTCTGATTTTTAAAAACTAAAAGAAAAATTAATTAAGGACAAAAATAGATTATCTCATTTCATGGTTGGGCATATTCACCTTCCACTTCACAGAACTTCTTCAGAAGAAGGAGCAATTCAAAGGTCTCAAGATTCATATTTCATTAAACAAGTGAATACAAAGACAGTCATACTAAAAATGCATGGAATAGTAAGCCACATCTCACTTGAGTATAAACAATATTAGGTTTCGATGTAAACTGTGATCAGTCAGATAAGTATACAGAGTCCCATGTCCTTTATGGCCAATTGATTTTGCCACAGTTGCTTTCTTCATCAATTATTTTTTTGTGAATTCACAAGGTAAATAGAAAAGAAAACAAGCAGCCCCCACGCCTCCGGTGTTAGAGTACTTTACTCATGTTTTTTAATTTAGTTCAATTTATGTTTATTTTAGTTAGATCTTTCCTAGTTTTCACTGACTTAAGGTTCCTATTGTCTTGGCAACACAGCAACCCTGCTCCATCTTTCTTCTCCATTTAGCCATAGAGAGCATTAAAACTAGCCGTTGGCTTCCTGTGTGTTCAGGAGTCCTCAGAGGGTGTGATGAAAATCAGGAGTTGAGTATTCCCGGGCCAGGTTCTCACTGTCAGCACAAACCTAAATGAAGCATAAATCAATGCATCTGTTTCAAAGGATATTGTATCCAAATTCAAGTGGAGATTTGGCCCCTTTTTGGCAATGCAGCTATTGGGTAGCATATGAAGTAACTGGGGAGTAAGGAGTCTGTTTTTAGTAACTTTAATAAGTAATCCCTCTGGGCTCTTTGCAACTAAATACCAGTTCTTCTCTTTATATATGCCGGTGTTTGAATTTCATGGCTGTTTCTTGGTTCCACATGATATTCCCCCATTTGTTGCCAAGGGTGGAAGGTGAGTTGCAAACGGAACTGGGGATGTTACAAAGAGGAGAGGATGGGCTCCTGCTTAAGGTAATCATTGATACCCTGGGAAAATGTATTCTTTCCCTGCCACTGTGATAATCCTCAGATAACATGCTGCAAGATAAGAAGTCACATATTTGACATGGGTTCATTAATTGCTTCCTTCTCCTTAAGTATCTGATCAGATGTGCTAAGAATTCACAAGCTAAAATTAGCATCGATGAGAACTATTTAATTTATAATGCCCAACACAAATTGAATAAACAATTTGCATCTAAATTGTTCTGTCTCAATTTCCATCTGGAAAATGTGAATAAAAATAACTTATCTACAAGAATGTTATGGGGAAAAATGTGTGAAGTACTGACATGCTGCAGTGATGACTGACATAGGAAAACCCATAGGGAGATTAATAACTGTCTTTTTTATAAGGATTTGATTAATATTCAGTAAATAAGTAAGATCTGCTAACCAAACAGTTAGAAATGATAAATTAATTTGTGCTAGCTAAAATTAAACACTCTTGCACTAAAAGTGCAAGGACACATGAAAAAAAACCCAACTGACATGAGATTGTATTGCACTACAATCAGCGTAAACCTAGGAACTTCCCAACTGTCTGGCTTTGTAACCTTAGTGAGGATGCTAGCATTATTCATATGAAAAACAGCAAAACCACTGCTGAATACAATTCCAAAACATTATTTAAAAAAAAAAAAAATTAAGGAATCAGCCTCTATGCAGTAGGTAAGAAGACTCCATGTATCACTCCCAAATTTACAGCGTATAAGCTCTGAGTGAATTTTCTGATAACTTACAAGTAAATCCATTAAGTAGATTAAGTTAAATTAATTAAAACTAGTGTCCTACCAGAGATCTGTCATCTATGACACTTTTGAATTGGACTTGAATGACCTTCCTGACAAGTAACACAGATACATCCAACTTTTCAGATAGCAAAAAACTACCAAAATCCCCTCTTTGAAGACATTAAATGGAGGCTAGCAATTGTTATGATTATGTAGGTTAGCAACAAGCTTAAGTCAAGTTAGCATGTGTCAGCGTTTGTAGAGATCAAGCAAAGGAAAATGAAGAAGGGATCTAAATGTCTTAGTCTGATCAGGGAAAAGCAATTCTAAAACTGTTAGCTGGCATGAAGACTTGTGAGAGTAATGAACTGGCGGTTTAAATGACGATTAAGCTGAACGGTGTCTGCCAGGAGGACACAGAAAGCTCTGTCACCAGGGAAGAAAAACAAAACAACAGCCTATGAGACCAACACCACCTCATACCAACATCCTCATATTCTCTTTTCTATATCCCCAGAAGACTTGGGAGCAATGAAGGCTTCCTCAGAGCACACTGAAGGAGGAAAAACCTAGGTTAAGCACTATGTCTGAGCTGAATGTCCCAAGAGTAGTGTCTAAGTGGTGCCCTTGTCTCTCCAACTGCTTGATTCTAAGCTTGCACTTAACTGCGTGACTGAGTTTGTGCCTGTGACTCTGGATCATGAGCACTTTCTCATCCTCAAAATGTTTGTCTAACTCTGCTCTTCTCAGGCTGTTGCTTCTTAAGATGCCTTTAGACAAAAGCATGGTGAAAATTTCATTCTTTCTAGGAAGACTAAGGGGCTCCAGTTTTCTTTATGTATTCCTGTCTTTCTCTTTGCTCTTTCCATAGTGCATCTTCCATCTTTAAATCTTTGCAAAGACCCCGCTCGCTCTGTTTCGTGCCCTTGTGGCTAAGTTGCTGTATTGGGCAAAGAGACCATGCCTTGGTCTCTAACACTGCAGGGAGACATCTGCCCATTCCCAGATCTCAGAGGCTGTAGAAAAAGTCCTTTGTTCATATGCTGGGGGTCCCAAATGACACTTTTCATTATTTGCGGTTTTGGAGAGGGTTTTTTGCATTATGTGACCTCATATATGGTTTCATATCAGCGACTGCAGGGGAAAAGTAGGGCTGTTCTTCCCATTCACCACTGACTTGTTGGCCACAGGTCTGCCCACAAATGATGGTGGGGTATGGCATCCTCACTGATAGGTACCTGGCAGCAGCTACATTGAAGAGAATGACAATATTCCTGGGTGTCTGTTAGTCTGACTCCCCACAAGGAAGCCACTTTGGTACCAGTTTATGGACTGGAAATGAAAGTATAATTTTTTCATGCAGCAAAACAAAGGCCTCAGTGCTTGACTCCTTTCTGCCATCAGAAATCAGTGGGAATACAGTGCTGTAACTCAGAATAAGTTACAAATGAAGTGAGATGGATGTTTTTGCAATGTTCTAATCCACAAGGTTAGTGGGAATATTCACTCCTGTAAATGGGAACAGTGGCTACATCAGTTCATGGGGATGTAAGGTTTAATTCCTCAGTTTGTATACAAACACTAAATCAATGAGCTTCCTGCGTATGCAAAGCTTATTCAAGTGGATTCTCTCTATTGGGTGTTAGATTAGACTCTGACTGCAAGACAAATTGTGTGTATGTTGACTGAAACCAAAACCAAGGCTACTATGAAATGTACTTTGAAATCTAAGACACCACATAACTGAAGAGTGAGTTTACATAAAAAAGGCAAAACGATGAAAAGAATTGTCATTAAGCACTGCATTGATAAAGATAACCTCTCCTATTATTTGACTGGCATCTGTCGACTTAGGCTTGCATTGCTATTCTACCTCTGTTCCTAAAACATGTTGAAATGTAAGACTTCCCTATTTATTCACATGTCTAAAAGGCGTTATGTGAGCAACTGAGGCTGAAGGAAAGGTAACTGTTGTCAGACAACTGAAGGCAACTGATTCATGACCTATCCCAATTTGACTCTATTTATTTCCCTTCAAGTAGTCCATCCTCACTGAATTTAAACTCCCATAAAGCAACACCACCACCTACAGCTCAAACATCAGACTCTCCACCATATGCTAATTGCATCTTTCTGTCCTGAATTAAAGCTCTGTCAGACCTAAGAGTAACAGATTAACTATTTTGAAAATGTACAGTATCACTTTAATTTTCATTATCCAAAACTAGAGGTTGGTTTGAAAAAAAAAAAAAAAAAAAAAAAAAATACTTCAATGCAGCTTGTTTTAAAAATTCTTCTCTATGTCTGATTTCTGCAGTACAGGACTCCCCATGAAATGCGTTTATGCGTTGTAAGCAGAACGTTTTAGTTCCAGAGCAATCCGAGTTCCTCAGAAATTCGTGCTTCAGTATTTCTATGGAAAAAAAAATACCTTCATCAGCAATGGGAACTCACGAGGTGCATGTTATGGAGAGAGACTTCTTTTTCGCATACTACTGGGAACAGATACCACAGCATACAGATGGTTTTACTACAGTCATTTTCCAGTGACTATTTCTCACTTTGGTTCTTTATCCCATGTTGCCAACCACACTGTGGCTTTGGCAGGCTGAAGGGGATACTTTGCCCTCAGTTCCACAAAGGTGGGTACCAGCCTGCGTTGCACAGTTGAGGGAACCATGGTCTCCACGATGACAATGATAAAGCTAAAAATTTTGTTACTTGCAGATAATAGGAGTTGAAGGGAAGTGAGAGAGCCAACAGATGCTATTCTGTCCCATGGCCTTTCCCCATTTCTCCCCAAAGTAGTAAAGCTGATTTGTTAGCGGCATTTGACTCCTTGTCTGCCCTAGAAGGCTCCATTAGTGCCTTTTCATACAAGTGTAGTCTGCCTGTTAGAGGGAACCACAAAAGCTTCAATATGGAAAAGGCCAGTGATTACCTGAATTTATTGTCTGGCTGTGCCTGTTTATGCACCATGTTTTCTATTGCCACCAGATGTACAGTTATGCAGAATAATGCATACAAATTATTCTTAAGATGCAATCCTAAGTTACTCATGTAGCTGTTTATAGCTTTCAGCACCAAGATATTGGTTTATAGCTTTGGCATTAGTCTAGTCAAGAAAGCTCTGTTTGAGTGTTTTGTAGTGTGTTTTCACATGATTAACCCATTCATGATCAAAGGAGACTTAAATGTGCTGTTTAAGTATTTCAGGGAACCGCAGGTAGTAGCCATTAAAATTTTTTAGAATGAAGAAACAATTGTGTGTCAATTTACTGACAGCTTTGCTTAAATGGAAAGCTAAAAGTTCACTGGGCAGGGGTGTTTCTTCTAGTGAAAAGACACGGGAAGCTTAATAAGATTTCACTTCAGGTATGATCCATGAGGTCAGCGGTACTAATTTACACAAGCTGAAGATCTGAGCTTGTTTGTTTATACCTCCAGACCCCTACAGTACTCAAGTCATGCTATATATTACACTAATACTTAAAGGAGAACTAATAATAGAAAATTACTGCTGCCAATGCTGAAAAATGATTGACAGTGAGTTATGATTAGATGCAGCCATAGGGATTTGTGCAAACACCTAAGCAATCAACAGAGAAGACCCAGAAGAATTTTGAAGATGCCATTCACAGGGGCTCTGTTCTCTGAGGAGCCACAGATGTAAGCAAAGAGAACTTTGTGGCCTGTTTTAGCATTAGTTACACCCCATATCTCCACTGTACCCAACCTACCCCTGCAGGCTAGAACACACATGTGTGTAATGGACCTGTTCACATGCTTACAGGCTTCCATTCTGTCAGACAAATGCATTTTTTGGGGTGGATCTCAATAGTATTAGCTGCAAAACCTGTCTGCAATCTGAGATCAGGACCCGCTACCGCAGCTGTCTTTAGTGGAAGGACTTTTAACTTTGCTACGTTGACCACTAGAGGGTAGTAACATACATTTGCACTAGGTGCCTTATGGATAAGAGAATGGAGTAAGATGTGGGAGATAAAAGGAAATCTGGAGAGGAGGTGCCAGGCCTCACCAATGTGTGTTGTGCCCTCCATACGTGTGTCACTGTATAGAAAACCATTCACTGCTGGGGATCTGTGAGATCAAGAATTATTGGCCAGCTAGGAGAACCATCTGTGAAACCCCATGTTTGAAGTTAATCATGTGCATGTTTGTTTTCAAGACCTTCCCTTAGGCAATACAGAACACAAACGTAACACTCTACATCATTTTCCACCGTTGTATAGGTAGCTGGAAATAGCTTAAATGCTTTGTATCGTTACTAATGCTGGCGGAGTTACCAGCATAATTTCTGCATGAGAGGGCAAGAAGTTTTTGACTTGTAATTATTCAAATCTTTACATGTGGGGTGGAAATTTTTTTAAGCGATCTCGGTACTCAAAGAGCTGACTTACGTTCACACAGAACTGACTTGCCGTGGAAAAGCTAGCCAAAGGTCTTCCATAAATAAAGAGGTACATTTTTGCATAAGGATCTCTCAAACAGTTAGTTTGTCCATAGACCCAAATATTTTCCTGTCTTTATATATCTTATTCTAATCAGTCTTACTCTGTGTGTGTCCATGTTCCTGTTTATGCCACCTAGAGGTCTATCCAGAGCACCTGTGAGTAACAAGTATCTTCAACTGTTGTTACTGATAGCACAATTTTTGCTACAATGGGAACAGGATCTTGACCCTCATGGTTTCCAGCTCTTCATGATTCTCTCTGTTTTACAAGCAAAATTGTTTCTACTTGTCTCCTTTGAGATAGTCAGCTTGATTTCCCATCATCGATAACCAGATGGCCTTCATGACACATACCAAAGTGGCAAAGCTTTAGCAGAAAGTATTTTGGGTTTTTTTGCTTTTGAGCATCCAAAGATTTCATGGGTTTTGGCAAAAAATAGAGAAAAAAAAAGCTGCTTTGTGGCTGCTGAATTGGGCTCCAAACTTGTTTTCAAGACTGTTTCAGTTGTAGACCTCTCAAACGATGCTGGGTAAACCGTTTCATCTGTACCACAAGTCTGTCTTTGTAAACTGGGGATAGTCATCACTGGGAGAGGGATTGTCAGGTACTTATGTATGACCACTACTTCTTAAGATAGAGCTTGTACTCAGGTTTGGATCTCTACATCAAATTGTGACATAGAATCTAATAATCTGTAAATGCTGACATGAACAACATACATACAGTGGGAATTCCCCTTTTTAAAAATGGGGGGGTTTTGTAAAATGTCCACCAGCATTGAAACAGTGTTAAGGCCATGTCTTGACTTTACCACCACTGATATTTGCTTACTTGGTACATTTTTTAAAAGTCTATTTATACTTGCCTGGTCTTTGGACTTTTAAGAGACATATGACATTATTCCCATCTAAGTTCATTACAGGTCTTTTGCTTACTTCTACCATTCCAGTTCTGGCCTGTTTCACTAGTATTTCTTTCCACGTGAGTTGTGTGTTCTCCATTTTAGGATAGAATATAATTCTATATTAATAGAAGTGGGATAACTGGAAAACCCAATGAAATAGCTCTTCTATGGCCTCTCTCATCCCGTGCTTTGCAAGTTCTGGGACTGCTAATGTCAGTCTCTGTGATATATCTGCTGGGGTGAAGTTGTTCTGACCTGCAATAACAAAGTACATCATTGTTGGCTTGCATGTTATAAAAATGATGCACAATACTCACATCTAAAAGTCAGAATAAACCTTTTACGCATCTCTTTGTCAGTTCTACAAATGGTTGCAGTTAATCGATGCTATAAAACTTTCCTTCAGGCACTGGTATTCAGTGTTCACACTGGGAAATGCAGTTTGAGTCTGACATTTTAAATACTGGTGGTATTATCTAATGAAATAACTTGTGGTTTGAAAATTCCCATCAGTAAAAAAGCACGAAACTGCTGTTGAGCTAGGGTATTTTAAAACATCTTTTGAGGCACTGGGGAAAAAAAAGATATATTGTAGAGACACTATTATTTTACTACTCTTTTCCTCAACCAGAGGAACTACTCAACCAGAGGTCTACTGTCCCATTGGTGTATCCATGTAATTTTCACCAACATTAATGGGAGCTATGTGTATGACCTGATGAGGGCATACACTGAATTAAAATTTTTTTTTTTCTTTATTAACAAGTGCCAGGCAAGCCTTGTCATGATAGAGGCCCTTGAGACCTTTTTTCTACCTTGCCATAATGAACACTGTAGATTTAGCAAACATTTCAGGATTTCTCCAGGATATATTTTTTTTCGTTTTGTATTTCACAGATTTGCGATTTTGAAATCAACCAGCTGTATCTCAGGGGCTGTGCAAAGAAAAGAGGCGAAGGAAAGGAAAATCTCCCAGGTAATGACAAACTGTGGAAATTCCATAGGCTTTTATCTGATGTTTTAACAGTGAATCACTGCATAGACATTTTCTTACATTTAGGTGTGTAAAGACTAAAGATGGCATTTGGAATTTTGCTCTTATGAAGCCCTCAAAGAAACAACATTATATCTATCGAGGCCATTTTCTTAGCATTTCCTGAAATTAAAAGCCTACTGGGACTACTGTAAGTACACACTGTACTGTATCTGAGGCAAGCCCATGCCTAGAGGGCACAATCTATCCTTAAGTGTATGTGACCTACTAACCACAGTGAAGAAAAGAGCAGGTGATCTGATTTACTGCTTTTCTGAGAGAATAACTTTTGTCTTGGCAGGAGAAATGTAAAGGCGGCACTCATGCTAATGTGTGCACTGCTACTCCCCTGGGAGTTCACGTGCCATTCTTCAGAGCAGTTGTGTCCCAGCTTTTCAGCAAAACTGTTGAAAAGGTCAGCACAAACTGACCGTATTCAAAAATGACAACCCTTCAGTTCTGCTGTTGGGAGTGTTTGTGGTCCTCATATCTAGACGGGTGAAAAAATATTAGGTAATATGCAAAGAATGCATTTCTGATGCAACTTTTCAAGAATCTCAGACTTTTCAAGAGTCTTTTTCAAGGATCTCCAAACATATCATAAAGAGTAGATGAGTTGGAAATATTTTCTGAAAAGGAATGAAACATAGAAAAGGAAGCTAAAGGCAATAATAGGATTTTAGACATCTCAACTTCGGGCTGCCTCCTTTTAGCTAATTTTAATAGGACCAATATTTAGGAGGGCAAGGGCTCTGCACTTTTTGGCAACTGGGCCTCTTTCAGTGGAGTGGCAAATATCTGTGACACATGAACTCACTAGTTAGTTTGGCAATTCTTGCTCAGAGTAACTTGCCCAAGCTCATGCAGTAAATCAGAAGCAAAACCCGTGTAACAGGACAGAGTCCTATTTTCCAAAGTTTGTTTATCCAACCAGTTCATAACACTTTATTCCAGTTCCAGCTGAATCATTTAATCATTACAATGCTATAGTTTGTTTCAGCTTTTTATATCGCCAGCAGGTGGGGATTTAAAAAGCATTTTGCTGTTCACCCTTCGGTCATCCTCATAACTTTCATCTGCGCATTGTTTTATTTTGCTAGAGGCTCTCCCAACAGGCTGGCATTTTCTCTGAAAAGCTGGATCACCTATGGAGCTGGGAACTGTGACCTTCTGGTGCTTGAATAGTTCTACAGAATTTTCAGAACTTCGGGGTGTTTTTTTTTTTTAAAAAAAAAAAAAAAGGAAAAGTCATTAAAACATAGGTTTTAGAGAGTCTGAAATCCCCTCCTAGAATCATTTGCTCTTTGGGGAGGCAGGGAAAGTGTTTCAGCTTTCAGTACTCTGGACTGCCCTCTTCAATACTTCATGGATTTTGGAGCTGGATTTTTCATTTTTGGATAAATACTATTTGTAGTTTTATGTTAGCGGCATTAGCATAGCTCAGTTGCCTAAATATTGTTCTAGTATCTAGTTGTATTGTTCTAATACCTTATAAACATTGCATCTAGTATCTGGTGCTCCCACGCTGTGTTTGTGCCTCTGCTACTAAGTAGGAAGGCTCTGAAGAGAATCAGTTACTGAGGAAGGTGGTAATGTTTCAGTGTATGGGTTTTGTTAGTTTTGTTGGGCTTTTTATTATTCAAATGTTGTAGTTAGAAAATACATTTTAAGGTAAATGATGTTGGTTTTCCTTTGTAATATAAAACCAGTATTTTGACCAGTGTAAGCATCCCCTTTGCACCGACTGATAGACCTCAGTATGCAAATCTTCACAACAGCCTCTCCCTTCTTGCCTGTGCAGCTGTGATAGAAGAATTCTGTAGCTGCTTTCCTTTTGATGAGCAATATCCTGTTGACCCCTCAAATTGCTCTTCAATTCTTTCTCTCAACAGATGAAACTCTTCCTATTGCTTTATGCTGGATTCCACTGTCAGGTGTGCTGGCTGTTGCTAACCTACACCTGCCTCGCAGCCTTCATCCCAACTACTGTCCTAAGTCAGGAACTACCTCATGGGATCTGTCTTTCTTAAAAGCTTATGTTTTGCACTTGCCACTGCTATGTGTGGCAATTTGATGAATAGATATAGATCTGCTCACTGGTGCATAGTGGCCTCGGGTTCTTGGCTCCTTTGTTCTATTTGCCTACTGCTTAGCTTGGCACTCTTTTTGAGTAATGCCTTTTGTTTTCCATGAGACTGCTGTGAATACAAAGAGAATACCCACTTTTTCACCTCATCAATCTCTTTGCTCATCTTTTAACAAATACCTGAGATAGTATATATTTATGCAGCAGGGGACCCTTCATCATTTTGCTATTGCCATCAGTCGCTGGCTTGTCTTTACCTCTAACCCTCCCAACATTTTGTGGGAACCTAGGGCTGGATGTCCTCTTCTCAAATTCCCAGTGAGTGCTAAATCACTGTAAGTCTGTGCACTTTGCTTATTTCCTCCTATGTGTCAAATGCCAGGTATACCTTATCTTCCAAGAGATATGGCACACTTCCAGATGACAGCTCCTGTCTGAGGGTCATTCCTATAATTCTCCCTGCAGTAAGAATGGCAGGTTATTGTAACAAAGAAACCAAGTGCTTCTTGTAGTTAAAAGACAAATTATCCAGCAGCATAACATACAGAATGTTGCGTGATAAAACACCACAAAGGAGCTCTGAGAGACAAAAGGAGGGAGGTAGCCAAGTAATACCCTGCTGGCCTACTCCAGGCCCCTCACAGGGGCCACAGCACAAGCCCATGTTGAACGCAGGGGTGCAAGGGTGAACAGCAACCCAAATCAAGCTCTTGGACTAAGGGGCTCACTGACCAGGGGTGGGACACGCTATGGGATGCAAGGGAAAAGCAGTTCTGGATCTCACAGGACTTATTTATGGGATGTTTAGGGGAGGAAGCAAAGGTGGAGAAAGGGAGAGTTTTAGGTGACTTGGGGAGGGATATGAGTGGGGAAATAGAGGGGTAAGCAAATAAAAAGGGCCAGTTGCATAGACATAGTTGGCGAGTCAGAATGCCCGTCTGGCTATGCCCTGTGTCTGCTCAGCACAGTCTGTCCTGCGTTCTTACGAAACTCTTTTCTAACTCTTTCCTGGGTGAGGGATTCTGTGTGCATATGTGTACAGGGGTGTGAGTTCAGCAACTGGAGACAGGCCACAGGGCCTGTGTGGCTGCAGTGCAGTGACTGATCAGTTGTGGGTGTGCAATGGCTAGTAAAGACCAAGCCAAACCAGCTGGCAAGTAGGTGAAGTGACCCAGGAGCAAGGGGTTGGCGGGGTCTATAAGGGCCAGCTCCAGCTATGAGAGCACCAGTACACCTCAAAGGATGAGGGCACAGGGGAGGTGGGAGGAGTGGGGGTGTGGGCCTGTTTTGCCAATTATTATGCCTAGCATAAAGGACACAGCCAGCATAAAGATGAGCCAATAACCAAATTGTATTTGATACAAAAGGGTCAGTACATGGGTGAGCACTGGGGGTACAAAGTCAATCAGGTTATACGTAATTGACATCAATCCAAATGATCCCAACAATGAACCACACAACCAACAATGAGTGGAATAAACAGTGAAATACAGTCTCCCGTAGAAGGGATGGGAGACAACCAGGTCAACCAGCCAAACACATAAGACCAAGGAAGCCACATCCTGAATCTCTACACAGCCCACGTTTACAAAAGCCAGACCTGACTGGAGCCCAGTCCCAGGGAGGCGGGAGGTCCTTCCCCAACAGGGAACTCTGCACAGGGCATCCACCTCACACACAGACACTGCCCCTGACTGCAAGTGGTCCCAGCTGTTATCCCTCAGTGGGACACCTGGCCTTGGGTTACTGAATGCAGACCCCTGGGGCTCCTTTACCCAATGGCTCTGTCTGCCAGGCCGGCACCACCCTGGAGGGAAGCCTAAAGGCAAACTCACCCATGTGTCACCCTTAATTTGGGGTTGAAACCCTAGTATTTCAGGGCCTCACTGGCTTGTATGTGCAGGTCCTAGCCACTGAGGAGACTGGGGTCCCAGGGCCAGCTACTGGGCAGACTGACTGTGTGGGTCTAGTTGCTGGAGCCATCCACCTTGTGCATTTATAGATATTCTCACTATTGGACTTAGTTCCATGCCGCTCAGCCAGAGCGGAGCAAGGTAAGAACCATCAGTGCTGCCTATGTTTACATGTGTGCTTCTGAGTGTCTGTCTAGGAGTTGTGTGTCCAGACATGTAGGTATGTGGTGCATGTTTAACTGAAACTATACCTCATACTGTCTCTGGTAGAAGTTTCCCTGTAGTCTAGAGAATTAACATTTTTTTCTTGTTCATCCCGCCCAGAACATTTTAGGCTACTTGAGAACTCTGAGAGAAATGCAGGGATCTTCTAGGATGTTGTCTGAATGTTTCACTGAACCATCTTTGACAAAATCTAGAAAACTTGCTTTATTCAATGTATTTGAAATCATACAACTTCACTGCATATTGTTACATCCATGATAGCTGTTAATATGCGCTTAACAGTCACTTCTTTATGATATAGTCCATCATCTTGTGATCAGGCTGCACATGTATTTTGTGGCAGAAGCTGATTGGATGGAATTGCTCTACAACAGAAAAGCACAGCCAGAAACTGCTCCTGTGTTCACATACCTATTTTCTATGTTTTAATCACCAAATGCTCTGGTCTATAAAGCTGTAAGGTTTCAAAAAAATGGTGCCTCACTCATGATGTTCTTCACTTTTTGGGGTTCCTGAGCATTGATCAATGGATGTTACTTGTCTCAAGGGTTCACTGTCTTCTGAGAAGTATGCACGTAATCTGAAGAGATAGCTGGCCATCTGTCATGGTGTCAAATTTTTAAAGGAAGACAAAACAAGCTCACAGAAAAAGAAATCTGTTGAGGACTATGGCATATACAGAAACAACATCTGGCTCAGAAAGTTCCTGAGCTGAAAACAATTGGATCCTGAGAGAATACTGCAGAGAAGGATCACATACACTTGCCCTGGACTTATTCTTCCCTGAGCTTGTGTTTACAGGCACCGCTGGAGACACAGCATTAGGGTAGGTGGGCAGTTGATCTGACAGCCCAAGACAGACATCCTTTTGGTCTCTTGTACCTCAAAGACAGGTCAGATACCACAGACCCATCCTCACCCTGAAGTGCCTGCTTTCAAGTTGGGTTTCCATCAAGACACAGCCAAAAGCTTCACACACTGAACCTATGAATGTGTCTGTATAGAGTATTCATATTTTTATGAAATACAAAGCTCAGTGTATGAAAAGAACTTCACACAGAGGTTTTCACATTGCCTTAGTAAACTGGAAGGAGCTTTTTGTTTCTTAATAATTTAATAGTTCTGTGAGGCACAAGTAATGACAGCAGCAGGCTTGAGAAAAGAGTCCACAGTCTAGAGGAAGTAATACTGTGAAAGCAGTTGTCTATTTTGTAATTAAACATCTCACAAACTTTTACTTTAATCCAGCTTGAAACAAAGATGATATGTAGATGACTAGCTAACGGTTATTTTTTCTGGATGAACTTTAAAAATGAGGTACTAGAATATATAGAATGCCAGGAATCCTAATAATAATAGCTAAATAATTATTAATAATAATAGCAACAACAACAACAACAACAGAAAAATCTCCAGTGTCTATCTAAATACTGTCATGGCATACCTCTGCTGAGTGATGTGGACCAGTTTAGGAACTGCTAATGTGGGAGTCTTTGTGGAAGCACTGTCTTCCATTAACCACTGTTGACTAGCTCAAGTTCATCAGTATTTTCCAGCTAGTAGAAAATGTATCTGAAATCTGAGAGTGTTCTCTCCCTTTCCCTTTCCCTTTCCCTTTCCCTTTCCCTTTCCCTTTCCCTTTCCCTTTCCCTTTCCCCTACCTTGGCTTCTTAGGAAGATGGTAGATATCTAATGCAAGGGGGACAAATTCTCAATTTTAGACTGTTCGCATCTGTTTGGAGATGTTGCAGATTGATATAATTACCCTCAATATAGGCATTATCAGTATTGATGCCTAAATGTCCCTCAGATACCTGACTCGGTTTATTATAGAGTATCTATACAATGAGGCTAATTCCCCAAATATTTTATTCCTAGTATGACCTGTCAAAGGGGTGTCATGTGTCCATAGGTATGTGGATGGAACATGTAATTCAGCATGTGACAATGGATCCTGACATTGCAAATGCTGAGGATTTTTGTCCTGTTTATCTTTAATACATCCTTATCATTGGTATTAGCTATTGGGTTATTCTAATTGGAGAGAAACTCCTAGTTTATGTGAATTTTTCTTACCATGAGGACACTATTGATTCATTCTATGCTAATTACACGTTTATTGGTTTTTTTTTTTTTTTTTTTTAAAATTATTATTAACTCCACAAATACATTCAACTGAACAAGTGAAAAATATTGAATAAAATGTCCTCACGGACCTGGTTTTTCCTCTAGCTTCTTGGATCATTTCATGATCCATCTTGACCCTTAAGATTCCCATGGGAATAAGAAGTAAGGAAATGGCAAGCATCTAAGAAAACAAATGAACACAAAGACTTTCATTAGACACAAGCTACTGTCAATAGGAGATGGTGTAAAATGCCAAAAAAATGCAAATAATTTTGCTCTGCTTTGTTTCAGAAATATGATAAAACTGAGCAAAATTCTAGATCATTACTTTTTTTTACTCACTCCTTACTTAAGCAAACTTTTGCTGGCATCGGTGTTGAGTCCTTCCTGAGTGAAATTTCTGCAATTCAGTCCATTAATGAGAACAATGAGAGAAAAACAATGGAGAAAGAAGTAAAACTACTGAAGATGGTGCCAATACAATAACTATACACTTAAGTTTGCACTGCCTGTTCATTTAAGCACAAGATGATACAGAATAAGGTCAGGGGAAATCATCCTATATGCATCCCCAAAGATAGCTGATATATCCAATGACAGCAGAGCCCTGTTTATTCAAAATACTTTTGGAACATCAAAACATTTGGATAAACAGGGCTTCAAATAATTGAGTTATTGTATAAGTAATTCACACCAGGGGGACATAACCTAGATTCAAAGGAGTGAGTTTCAGATCAAAGGGGTACAGATAAATGGGATTTTGCTTTATAAGAACAAATAAAATAAACAGCATTTGATTATTCAGGAATCAAGAAATGTCCAAACGTTTTTTCAAGAAGAGTTTAGGACAAAAGGTCAAAATTGTGGCAATAGGCCATACAGAAGAATATTCCTATGGAAACAAAATTACAAGTAACTAAATGAGACCAAGGAGGTGTGGGGTGAAGTTTTTTGTGTGTGTGCATGCTTTTTGTGGTTTGGTTTTTGTTTGTTCTGTTGTTGGTGCTGGTTTTGGTGGTTTTTTTAACCAGCTTCCAATCTTCCAATCAGGATCATAATGAACTTCACCAAGTTTTTCGATCTTACTCCAGCTGCAACACTTACGCATATTTTGTGGCGGAAGGTGGGGATTTGTGACATCCGTGGCTCCGTGACGCATTTTCCCCAATGCCCAACTGAAGCAAAGTGTAAAATGCACAAGTTGGGTCTTGGACGGACGATATTGTCCAATTGCTCAGCTTTCTATTAATATCACGATGCAGATACGGTTTATCTACATGCAGACAACATCATCTCCAGCGAAATGCCCTGGGCCTGCCAGGTCCGAGTCCCGCCGCATGCCTGGCACAGGTCCGCACGGGCAGGCACTGCCTCCCCCTCGGCCGTGGGGCAGGTCTCCCAGGCCTGCCGGGCAACCGTTTATCTGCCGGCCCTGCCAGCAAACCCTGCACCTCTCCACAGGGGCACCCACAGTCTTCTCCCCGCCGGCCCAGACCCCTCGCTCAGCACTTTGGGCAGGAAGAGCACCGCCGCCATGTCACCGTGGTTGCCAGTGGGGCCGCTGCCTCCTCTCTCCTCTCCCACTCCAGTCCCGTGGCTCCGCTGGGGGCTGCAGGGCGGAGGGGAGTGGGGGGGCCGTGGGGCAGTGCCACCCCAGTTGTTGGCATCATTATTCCCACCTGCCTTTTCTCTCCCCTCGGTGAGGGACTGCAGGCTCAGGGGTGTGAAGTGACGCACCGGGGCTCTGAGGGGAGAGGGGTGAAAGAGGAGCAGCTGTCGGGCTTGCGGTAAGGTGGGGGGAGAGCAGTGCTTAATGAAAGGTTTGGGGGAGGAAGCTTGGAGAAATGGCAGTTTAGTTTAGTAGGGGAGGAAGGCGAACACCTGTGGGGGCAGAGGTTGCGGCTGGGAAAAGTCAGAGAAGGAGGCTGAATGGGTGGTCACACGGGGTTGAGGTTTGGAGGGGAAAGCAGTGGAATGGAGATGGGTTGGGGTGTTTTGGAGTTTGCTGGCAGGTTGCTGCAGCAGCACAGTCTCAAGTGAGTGAAGATAAACCATAAAGAGCAAAGCAGGGGAAGGTCAAAGCAAGCGTTGTGTTATTGCTTCCTGAGGAGACAGAAGGATATCTTTGAATGGGTTTAAGGTTTCTGTCCACAGACCTGGTTTCCTCCCACCTCCTCATCTTGTTAACTCCTCTGCAACCTGTTGGATAGAGTTGTGTTGTCAGTGATAGAGGTCTTGTTAAAGAGCCAATTTCTAGTTTTATTCTAATTTACATCAGTAGCTGTTGTCTGTAAACAGAGGTATTAAAAAAAGGTAAATTTCCCTGTTTTAAAAACATACACAAATCTGAAATAGTCTTCTCTCTCAGCGAGGAACAGATAACGATAAGGCCTGTTCAAGTTTTTCCCTCTCTTTACACTCTCTTTTACAGGCTTGTCAAGGCTTCCCTCTCTGACTAAAGAATACTTGTGTGTTGTGTCTCAGTTGCATTTTGGTAAGAACATCTTGACCAGTTTTCTGTCTGGAGTGGAGCAGAGAATGTAAAAAAATGGAACTTGTATGTGGTGATGATTTCAGCTTGATAGCCCTGGAGCCTGGCTGAAACTGCTGTATGGTCCTGAATCTACAAAGTACGTAAACTTGTGCCTAACTTGAAGCAGATTGGAAGAATCTTTTACTTCATCCAATCCTTAAACTCTGAAGGTTAACGCAGGCATAAGTACTTGGTCAAAACCAGTGAAAGTTTTCTTATGTTGCTAGTATGGGGCTTGAGGATCTGGGAATCAGTTCCATCAAGCCTCTAGTTCCTGGATTCTCTGCTGTGTTTCTAGTTAAGATCGTGGCTGTGCCACTTTTGATCTGTTCATCTAAGGAAGCAAAGTCTTATTTGCTCCCATCAAACTCAAAAGCAGGTCTGTCTTTGAGTTTAGTGGTTACAGGATTGGTCTTGATATTTTTTTTGTTCTTTTTTTTTTTGTTTTTTTTTTCTCTTGGCCCCCTGTCCCCAAAGGCTCTCTTTAAAGGGTAGAGCCCACCAAAGATGTAGGTTTAACGGATTGAGAATTTCCCAAGCTCATTTTCAGAAGTAGCTCTTCTTTCCTATTTTCTGCCACAATTTCAGCCTTTAATACTCTGACAGTATAGCTGCATAGTGGAGTGTAATTCACAGGGAAGGAAAAAAAAAAAAGTGTATGCTTAGGTCTGAAGTGATATACACATTAAGCTATCTTTAATTGTGCCTTATCAATAGACTGATAAGCTCAGGTGTTTGCTGTTGCCATTGATGCTGCTGCTCTGTAGCAGGCAGAGGCAGTAACTGCTGCTGATGGAAAAGAAAAGGTAGTGGGAGGAGGCGGGAAGAAGGAGGTGGGAGACGAGGGGATTGGCTGTGTTTCATGTCAGTCACAGCTGCGGGCCCCAGCTCTTCCGCTGCTCTAGCTCTGGCTCTGCCGTGAACAGCTCCCGGAGAGAACAAGGCGTGCGGAGCTCGGATCACCAGCATCATGCTCCTCGGGCTTGGATCGTAGATCCCCCTCCTTGAACATTAAAATAACTCCTTCGGCCATCAGCGCCCCAGGCAGACCCAGCGAGAAAACACGCACGGGAGAGAGAGAGAAAAGAGGAGGAAGAAAAAAAAAAATCTGCAACCAAGTGGACTAAAGCAAAGAAAAAGAGTGCTTTGCTTGCACAGCTGCAAAGTGGGAATTTAAAGAACTGCAGAGAGAGAAATCCCAGCTCATCAGCACATACACATTGCAGAATTACAGATCCAGGTAGAAATGTCATCAACAGGGAAAGAAGGCAGCGGAGCTCAACATGCACAATATGTTGGACCCTATCGTTTGGAGAAAACCCTAGGAAAAGGACAGACAGGTTGGTTCCTTTGCAGCAGCCCCGGCGCTAGGGGGAAGGTGCTCTAGTAGCCAGTGAGATGTTGGGGATGGGATATTTGAGGGTTCAGGTTTTCCCATTTGCTGTTTTAGTGGAGATAATATTCATAGGGAATTTTTGCTTTTTTTTTATTTTTAGTTTTCATTTTAATTGTTTCTTCCTTTTTTTTCCTTAAAAAGAAAATTTATGTTCATTACTCCTGCTAATGGGTGTTGTTCTGATGACAGCCGGAGTGCATGCAGAGGGAAAAAAAAAAAAAAAAGATGATCTGCTGGTGGTGAATTTTCACATCAATTTCTTCACTGCCCTACTTAGGAGCTTTTTCTTTTTAATCAAATTATATTGAAAGGAAAGGTTCACAGCCTGTAGTACCGAAGAGGTGGTGGTGGTGGTAGTGGGGGAGTCACCAGCAGTATTTCATGACATCATGATTGAAAAGGGTGTAGTCCTTAAGGTGCAGTTGGGGGGGTGGAAATATGTACAGTATGTCTGTGGCACTGACTGCTGTGGGTATTTAGCAAATATGGATGGATGGGCTGGTGGTTTTTGTGGGTAGGGTCTGAAATAAAAGAAAAATAGAGGATCATCAGCAGAATTCATTCTGGTTATGCTGTGTTTTTGTAGGAGGGATTGGGGGGGAGGGGAGGTTATTTAATTATTTTTCTTAAAGCTTGTTTATGAAACTCGCCCCCAGCAGATTTTCCTGAATGGAACAATGGTAAGAAATATTAAAAAGAGGAAACCGAGTGGAGGGAATTAGCGGAGAGCAGGTGCTTCTGCCCTACATGACATAATTAGATCCCCCTAAATGCGTTCAAGATCTGGACTTACTGTTGCTTGCTTGGATGGCATATTCACTTCAAGGGCAGGGGAGCATTAATTGGAAGAAAAGCCCTTAAAAAGAAGCCCAAATGTCTTCCTTTTTTTAATTTTTTAATTTTTTATTTTTTTTAATTTTAGTAACTGGTACAATAAGCAGTGGCATCTGACAAATTCATTGGGTTGGGAGCCCCCCACAAAAGTGGATTGAGACCCCAGATTAAAATTTAGGGAAAGGGGAAGATCAGCCATAGGGGGGCTTCTTTGGGCATGTGGGTGTTAAGTGTTTTTCATTATGGTAGGACAATAAAACATGATGCATTGTGGTGTATTTTTTTTTTTTTTATAACCCAGCCGAGCTTTGCCCATCTGTTGTCTAAAGGATTTAATAGGCGTTTCCATCCCCAGCTGCTGCCTCTGCTCTGCCTGCTTCTTCACTGCCCTGCGTGGCAGCAGCTCTGCAGTCCGCAATTTTCTTAGGGACACAGTCAAAATCCAGATCTTTCTCTGTAAGAAGCAATGCTCTTCTGAGATGATTGATTATAGCCCCCCCTCCTTCCCCTCCTCTTCACAACCCCATAGCAACCGTTCAGAGACATGGATGAAGATGACATTGTCTTCTAGTGAAAGTGACTTTTATTTATATTTGATTTTTTTTTTCAAATCCCTTCACTGTATCAGTTGCTAAAGGTAGTTCTCTGTCACTGTTTTGGTAACCACCTTTTTCCTTTGCATAGCTCAATAAACCTTTACTTCTGCAGCTGTATTCTTACTAAAAATCTGTTCTGATGATGCTAATGAAAATACAGAAAAATTACAGTGTATTGGTAATAAAACTGCCCTATTTCTGCTGGTAAGCCTTTCCTGGATACTCCAGGTGATCAAAGAGCCAGCTGTAGATAGACAAATTCATTTTTGTCTTCATCACCATTTCCTTTTTTCTCTCTCCCTCACCTTCTCCACACCCCTCCCTTTCCTTTAAATACAATTGTGCCTGAGATTCCTGAAAATACAGCTACATTAACCTTTTGCTCCATGTCTCATAGCCTGACGTTGTGGTCCTAAAGGGTTATCTGCAGCTTTGGTTATTTTTTTCCTCTCTGCTAATCTTCCTATCTTCCTCCTAAGTGATTAGAGATGTGGGGGTGGAGGGAGAAGAGGAGGATGTATTTAGAGGCTTGCTGCTGTTGGCCTCTGCAGTTATTCAACCAGCTGGACGAGGGTGAAAGTTTCCCTTTGCAGTTTCACCATATAACTGATCTTTATAGATAAGTCTCTGCTGTTTGCACACATGAATGCACATAAAATGCACAATGCATGGTGTCATAGAAGCTGGAGGTTGGGGGAGGAGGAAGAGGAATCTTAAAAGTAGCTGATGTCAGTCTATGTCTTCCTTTCTATACCCGCCCTTGGTTAACGGATTGATGCACTGAGGTGAAATCCAACTTGGTATTAAACATACATGGCTAAATATGGAAAAATGCTGTCTGGTCTTCTCGCATTTTCTGTGCTAATCACATTTGGGAGCACGCAGAATGGCACGAACAGTGTTTGGTACATAGCTAGTCCTCATCCTGCTTGTTTTGGAGGGTAAGCAGGCAACCTGCAGTATTTTAGGGAGAGGACAACAGCGCGGTATGAGGGCCCTGGTTCACCAGAGTATGTTGTCATGGTGTGTAACTTTGAATTTGGGTTGCAGTGGCATATGGCTGAAGAAAGTAGTGGCTATAATCCTTCCGTTAGCTTGGAAGATTAGGAGGTAATGGCTTGGAATATATATATATTATATATATATATATATATATTTTTTTTTTTTTTTTTTTTTTTT
>NW_020799102.1:7733084-7771930 GCF_003259725.1 Athene cunicularia | reverse complement strand
TTTTTTTTTTTTTTTTTTTTTTTTTTTTTCTTAAGGAGATGGGGAAGAGTGTGAAATAAAATCTGCCAAAATGTAATGATGAATAGAAAGAAAGTGTAAGTTGTGTTGCAAAATCCTGTCCATTTTGCAGTGATCTTCATATCCACCTCTTATATTTTGAATAAAATATTGTTGACTCTTTTAAATTATTTCAAATTGTCAGGTCTAGCTTTGCTCCCAGATACATTAGTATTGCACAGATACGTTAATTTTTCTTACCTGCTTTGACTGAGATTGAAAGAAGGGGGTTTTGGGAAGGCCCATGGGCTCATAGTTCAGGGCAGACTTGGAAAGGGTGCCATGGGGGGAGAACTTAATGGGAAGTAGAACTCTCACAGGCTTCCTCACTGTGAAGTTCTCACTGATTGTCACCTTAACAGCTGAAAAAAGTGTTTACCAACGGCAGCCTCCTGGTCCCTGTGACAAGATCCAGTTGCCCTGTCTGGGACATCAGTGGAACTTGGTGACATCTGGCTGTGGGTGGGCAAAACTGACATGGGAAAGCATTCAGTTCAACTTGGCGGGGAACAGCCGTTGTTGAAAGTGTTGATTAGAATTCAAAATCGGGTATGCTGAATTTGTCCTGAGCGGCCTTCTGTGCTGGTGCGTCAAGCTTGCTGAGGGTGACTGATGCCACAAAGAGAGGATTAGGGCCTCTTATGTCGGAGAAGTTGGGAAAGGGCTACGCGGGGCAGTGCTGAAAAATGTCTGTGCTTAGCTCTTTGCTGGTAGTGGGAATGATAGAGGAATGAAGGAAAAATATTTTTAACAATGTAGCATACGAATTTAATGTATAATTTGAGTATTGTGGTAAGATGCCTTGCTTTTGTAATAGGTTGAATTCAGAGCACCTCTTGTTTAGTGCAGCTGGAGGAATGGCTCATGGAGTCTGTATCTGAATGATTTTGCAAGAATACAAGAAGCAGCATAATCTTAATTCTACTCAAAAATTATTATACAGAACTGTTAGTGCAAAAATCATTACTACATATATGTGTGGGGAAAGGTTGGTGTATCTAAGTTTCATTGATACATTCTTCTACAGTTAATTATAGGAGGCTTTCATTGTAATTAACAGTAATGAGCACAGGATATGTGTCATGTTACAGTAACACACGTGGAAACAGTTGCGTTGAGAAATCCCAGTCATACCTGATGATGAAGTTCAGTTTTGGATCAGAGGCTTTTCTCCATTTGCCACTGATTCTGTGTGAAATCAGCTTCTTGCGTATTCCTTGCTTTATTTAATTTTTTAAAAAATTCTATGGGTATCTTTGTTCATGTGTATCTTTTGGCCTCATTAACCCCTATTTTACCCTTGAAACACTTAAGAGTAATTCATATTGACTCTAGTGAATATTTATTAACAAGTGCAAAGATGAGGAACTGAAGTATTTCTTGTGAAGGGCTTTGGTGTTTTGGAGGGTTTTCTTGTGTTTTCATTTGACAGTCACTGTAGAGGCTTCAGCATCATTGTTTGTTATGGCGCCAGTTCAACGGCTAGTTGAAATTTCCAAAATGCTGCTTTGTCTACAAGCAATGAGACATTGGCTCTAAGTGAGTTACCCTATTCACTCTGAGATAGCCTTATTGAAAAATTTAATGTTGCTGATCCATTTTATCTTGCTCATTTCATTCTGTTTTAAGCCCAGTTCTGCAGACATTCAATAGAGAGAACCCTGCTTGAAACTCACGGCACTTTGACCTTCGCAAAAAACTGTCTTTTCTGCATCGTATACCATATAACTTACAGCTGTTTTGGTGTATAACATGTTAATTGTAGATGAGCCATCAGTGAGGTGTTCAGCAGTATGCTCTTGGGTTATGTAAGAACAGAAATCATTAAATTTGGGTCTTAGTGAATTTAATAGATTTCTATTCAGTGAGAGCTTAAACAGGATGTTTCTTTACAGCCTTAACCACCTGTTTCCATGACACCAGCGGAAACTGAAATTTGTTAATTTTTTTATTTGTCTCTGTCAAATTTGGTTGAAATTGAGAGCTTCAGATCTATTTGAGGAGTGTTTGGTAGAGAATGTGATCTCTGAAGCCTGGTTTCCTTAGGTAAGTAGGCTAAACAAAGTATATCCTTTTTCATTCATACTGCTATGATTTATTTTTTTTTCTGACTCAGTGTGTTCAATCTAGAGAGAATCTAAAGAGTACAGCTTTATTCTGCTTAGCTGCCTAGCTGGATGTATCGTTACAGAGGTGTAAATCGTTGTAGTTCACCTCATGGCCATTTTAAACAAACAACAGACCAGTATATATTCCCTATGTGAAAACATTAATATATTTTACTTCCCTTAAAAAAAATAAAATTCTTTCAAAACAGTGAATCCATACCGTTTGTTGTGATAGTCTGTGAAGATTTAGTTAATTAGTAATCATAGAAATAAAATATTGCAAGCAATAGTGTGGGCAGTAGAGGTCTCAAGAATGAAATTTTGCCAAGAAAGGTTTCATCATAGTGAGACTTAATGGATTTTCAAGTAATGGTGATAAGTTTTGAGAGATTTGGTCTTTAACTTGATACACCTTTGATCTGATTGTTCAGAAGTGCTGTTTGCCTGCATTACTGACTGAAGTAAACTAGTATTACCACACCACGTATATGAACTGTAAAGTTCAGATATCCCTTCTATGACTTTCACTTTTTTTTTTTAAAAAAAAGCAAATTTCTGTATGCTAACTACAGTGAAAATTATTTTTAGCTTTCATCCTTCTGCAGACTTTGTTGAGGCACACCATTAGTCTTTTACCTCAATATCAGTAGCAAAATTATTATGAACTTGTTGAAACAGGAGCAGGCTCTGAATGATTGTTTTTCTTTGTAAAGCACAATAATTTTGCTCACGCAAGGGTTGCTAAAATTCAGATACTAGCAAATGAGTAGGACTGTATGACTGTGTACCTACATTTCAGACATGAGCAGGAACTACAGCAGCAGTGATTTCACAAATAGATTTCTTGCACTGCTCAAGCACTTTTCTACTTTCCATCGCTGCTCTAATGTCATTTTGTGCTGCTGCAGTGGGAAGGACTGCATTAGAGTGATGGGAAAGGCTGAAGAAATTAAAAAATCTTCTCAGTAGAATTTACTTATTGAGAGGAATTCTTTCTGATCTCTAGAAAACCTGTGATTCCATGAGAAGAGCAAATGTAGCATTTTAAGTGGCCTCTTACAATTCCTGTTGTAAATTGAGTGGAGCAACCAGTGTATGTTTTGGATTCTCCAACACTGCAGTATTTTCAGTATACCATAAATTTACTTCATACGTTATATTTTGGGAAGTCTTTAATATTGTATACTTTAGAGAGTTAAACAGTAATTGCAATAGCGATAATAAATGTTGATATCCACTGCAAAATTAGTAGGTAGGTAGTATAGAAGAAATGTAGGTGGTGAAAGAATTCTAGGTTTCAGAAGAAATTTGAAAGGAAATGTGAAATTTGGAAGTAATGCCCTCTGAGGTAAGAGACATTGTCTGAGGAATGCACATAGGAGAACAGTCAAAATAAGAGATGGAAGCCTGGATATAGATTTCCATGAAGGTAGAGTGAGGGCAGAGACATAAATGAATGCTCAAGGAGTGCTCCTCTTCAAATGCGAGATGCAGTAAGTTGCTCTTGTGAAGTCAGTCAGGGTTTTCAGTTGAGCTGACCTCAGTAGGAAGATCATCAAACCCATGATAAAATAGGTAAGGGTGGAATTTTTTTGTTTATTGTGGATTGTTCTATTAAGAAATATCCCGAAGAAATGTTCTGGTTTTGTTTTAAACCCAAGATGTTTAGCAATCCTAGTCAATAATGCCATTTGTTTTGCCTTTGGAATATGAGGAGATTGTTACATATTTTTTGGTTCATGCATAAACAGTAGTTTTTCTACAAAACAGCCATACTGATATGTAGAGTAACATGAATAATTTGCTGCAAATAGTGTTCTTAATGAACTTGAACCATCTTTGTCTACAGTGTCTGTAAGTGCCAAATGATTTCCTTTAAGTCCTTATTGTTTCAGATTATCTGGCAAACGGCTGTTTTTATCTCCTTTCCCCAACTGTCTTTACGTCGCTTATGGATTGGTTGCACTTAAACAATATTCAAAGATTTGAATTGTATTCTCGAATATGGTCTGTTGGATATGTTGCATAAGAGTATTACGTTCTACTTGCACAGTTATGCGAGCACTTCCAACATAAATGTGCGTGCAAACTGAAAATTTAGTTTTCCTGGACAGTTTGTACGTGATTCCCATGAGCACCCTTGCCTGGAAGATGTGAAGTTTTCCAGAAGGGTTTTTTAAAAGGCCTCACAAATGTGACCGAATCAAACTTACTCTTAGAGCATATTAATAGTGTTCATCCAGTTCTATTTGATTTATTCTACATTTAATTTTGATTATGGATATAACATTTTTATTAATTCCTTTCATTCTGCTTACAAACTAGAAACATTACTGATAAAATGATGGTGAAAACCACACAAAAAGTCCACCAGAAGGCTTTTTTTTTTTTCTTTTTTTTTTTTTTTTTTTTCCCCATTGCTTCATTTCTTTTGAAAATTGGGTTTAAATGGAGTTTAGGTGGAACAGAGGAAATTGTTCATGAAAGTGTATTACTCGCTGCAAGCATTTTTTTTCTGGAATGCGTCATTTGTGGCAGAGATGCCTATGAGATTGCCGTTGTCCTGTGGACTATATAAACAGGAATATATTGTTTCTTTTGCAATGACCTTGGGATACAGTTTTTAAAGGATAATAAATGGAAGTGTGTCATGAGACTGAGGATAAAGAGCAATATGAGCGAAGAAGGTAAATGATGGTGTTTATATTTAAACAAATCCAGGTACATTCTCTTGCAAGTTGCCTTCACAGTAGTGCAGAGTAACCTCCAGGCTGGTGCAGGTAGCTGATGGATAGTTACTCAGTGCTGCAGTGGTAGAATAGCATACTTATCTTGATTTGTCAGCTCTCTCAGTATTATTTTGAGAAAATAATTTTATTATTTCCTGAAGGCTGCAGAGATCATTGTCAACTGACATAAGTTAAAGTGGCCCTAAAGCTGCCCTACGTAACTCTTTCACAAAGTTCTAATGGCTGATCTTACTGTTTTGCACACCATGGCTGTGCCATGCAGTTTCTGCCTTTTAGACCTTGGCTGTTACTACTGTGGCTTCCTTGCCTAAAGATTATTGCATACTCAAGAGGAAAAGAAATATATTTTTAAATTTTCTTGTTCAAATAAATGTTTTTGTATTTGGGGTGGTGAAAGGGGTGAGAAAAGGACTGTTCCTTGTGTGGCTTACCCCGATAACAGGCTGCTCTTTAGTTTCTTACCCAACATCCACCCATTGATAATCAGTGATTTGATAGTTAAAGAGTTTGGGCAAAAAGTAACTTGCCAGTTGCTGGCAAAAGGGGATTATTCCTGGTAAAAGCTCTGCACCAAGATTTGCAACATCGACTGACAGTAAATGGGTTAATGCAGGCTGCAGAGGGGAACTGAGGAGAGAAACCAGCATTAAGTGGTTTAAGGTGTACAAGTACTTTTTTCTTTTTTGTTTTAGTGTTCCAACATTATGTGGGAATTATAGGCATGATGGTATTTCCAGCGAAGTGCTTAACTTTAAAAAAATAAAAAAAAGATGGAAAACTGTTTTCAGGCATCCATTTAGTAAGTGCTCTTCTGGCTGCCTGCTTCTACTAACAAATCAACGTACTCTGTATCCTAAGGCTCTTGCAATTTTGATTTGCTGTCTTCTGCAGTATATGTTTAATGTGGGAGAAAAAAATCAGTGTGATAACATATTTTTTTTTAATAATGTCTACACTACATACATATTAACAAGCTCTGCTTTTGCAGTGTCATTCCTCTGTGTGTTCAGTCTTATGTGCCATAAGCTGACTGCCCTCGTCATTTAGCTATTAAAAGCACTATTGACTAGAACAAAAATAATGGAGGAGCTGGTTTCTGGGAGAAGCAAACTGGTCTGGACCAAAACTATGTTAATTTTCTACTGTCTGTCTAAAGCCTACTCTTAGAACTATTAAGTTTCAGTCTGCCAGAGGTTGAAGAGCAATCCTTCAGCTGCAGATGAGAGTGTACCAGGTCTTCATACTGACCCAGCAGGGAATGTTGATGGAATTGCTTGGCTCTATATCATCTTTTGCTCTTTTTCGTCATTATTTTATGTGTGACTAGCAGTGTAGACACTAGTTTTCTACACAGATGCTTTTCTTGGAAAAGTGATTGTTTTGTTGCTTTGGTCCAGGATGAGGTACAGTGTAGCCCAGGTTTAAAAAGTTGGCTCATCTGCCCCATGGTAGTGTAATTTATGTGGAAGAGGGACCAGCAATAACATATTTGCAGCTAAACATGAGATGGCGACGTATTATTTTCTTTTTTTTAAGTTTTATTAAAAAAAAAAAAACACCAAACAAAAAAACAAAACAATGTCCTGCTCTGATAAAGTTTGAGCTAAGCTAGCACAAGACATTAAGACTATTGCTTTCTTGCATTTGAGTTAAAACACGAGTTTAAGTAGGAAAAGAAGACTTCACATCCCAAATCCTTGTGGTATGAAATGCAGTGAGTGGGATCATTAAAAATTTCTCGTGTCTTTTGCTGACTGTTTGCCGGCTGAGGGTTGGATTGCTCATCATGCCTACCATTTGTCCTGGGTAAGTTCCATCCAGTGAATGTATGAATTCCTTTTAATAACTGTGACCTGTCCCTAAGGTTAAGGAATGGATTTGACTCTTAGCTTTTTACCTTACTGGAATCTCTTAATCTCTCCCAGTATTCTCTTCCAAAGCCTTGAACACACTGCTCTGGTTGACTCTGCTTTGACCAAGGGTGTTGGACTAATCTCTGGAGGTCATTTCCTACCTCAACTCTTGTGTTTTCTGTGCTGTCCTGTGCAACTAAGCTGTAACTTGTTCAGTGAACTGTGAAACTAAGGAACGCTGTTTCCTCTAGTTCTGTACCTTACATTCCCCTCCTCTTACTCTCTGTCCATCGTCTCTTGGGCTAGGGGAAGACTGTTTGTGGCTCATTTGAAGCTCTCTGCTGCCTGTCCTTCTTTTTTCTTTCTCTTGGAATACATTAAGGATTAATTCACTATTATTCTTTCCATTGTGGGAGCAGTAGTTTGAATCTTTTTTTTTTTTTTTTTTTTTTTTTTTTTTTTTTTCCCCCCCAGACATTCAGCACTTCCTGAGATATTTTTAGAATTTTGGAGACTTCCCTTGCTCTTTCAAACTTTGCTAATCTGTTATGGGGGAATTACAGACAGCCTGAACATTTAAGTTTTGTTTCCTTAAGAGATCAGGCTAAAGCAAAACTGTCCTAAACAGCACAGCTTCTCTAATGTGCATTTGGTTTTGAAGGCCATGAGGTGCTGCTATGGCAGGCTGGGATTGCTGGAATACAGCTACTGCTCAGATATCTTGCCATCACCTTACCTAAGACTCTTACACCAACATTAGGAAGAAAAAGTGGTGCTAAACCACATTGGGATTCCTCATGCTGGGGAATCCCCAGACAGCTTGATAGACTGGATTCCTGCCTACTTGCTGCTGCTGGAGCAGTGCAAAGGAGGGAGGATAGAGGCTAGAACTTGGTCCTTTCTGTTTGCAAGCTGAGCTCAGTGATTGGGGAGTGTGGGAAGAAGGGAGCCCTCTCTGTATTTCCTCCATGTATCCATTTCGGTACAGTGGCAGTATTGGAAGTAGCCCTTTCCGCAGAAAGCTGAGAGGAAGACTGAGAGCTGTTTGTGTGTTTGCAATGCCCGTCTGTACAAAAATCGTCACCAAAGACAAAGCCAAGTATTATATTAGAACTTGGCAATGACACAAGCGCTATAGTCCTATTAAACGTGGGCATTTGTTTTGTTGAAAAGACATGGCTATGAGTGACACAGCTTTTAAGATTCCTTATACTTAGCAAGAACCAGCCTTAAAGAGTTTTTCATTAATTTTTGAAACTAGTTAAATACACTCTTTTCCAAGCTTCCCACTCTTACAAATCAGTAAAGCTTGATTAAACTCAGTAATCGTCGACCACAAAGAGAGATCTGTCCTGGTATTTCTGGGTTTTGTCCCTGTGCTGCTTTTCTTCTGGTTCTGTGGTTTATTTCATTGCTCACATTTGTGAAATCACATCTCTTGCTTCTGGCTGTTTCCTGATGGTGCTGAAGACCTCAGTTAGTCAGATTCCCCACCCGGTTACATCTGTGCAGTCCCAGTGACTTCAAGGCCTTGCTCAAGTTGATCTGAGGGGGGAGTTTGACCCACGAGCAAGCTTCTCGTTGATGGCAGCAAAGACAGACCTCTGGCAGCGTTTTAGTCAAGAGCAGCCTAGGAATGCATCTCCTCTGCGGTGAATATTCCAGCAAATGAGAGCACAAAGTGGAGCGATACTGTAAGCGAATTCAATTCAAACTGAAAATACAGGCCTAGCATTTTACAAATTACTATCTTTTATCCTTAAAGCAGAAGTCTGTCTACTCAGCTAACACAAAAATTAAGGCAAGTGAACGTTCTAATACTTTTCAGTAGTAATTCTTCTCCAGCATTTCACACATACTGAACTCACCCGACCAGTTTGCATTAAGCTTCAGGATGTAGAAAATGTCCTTACCCTTATCATCACTGCATCTTTGCTCGGGAAAGCAAGAGCCAGACTACTAGCGTGGTTGGGACAGTTGCCATCTTGTTACCAGGTGGCTCTTCCTGCTCAGAGGAAATGCTGTAAAAATAGCCGTGATCTGTGTCGTCACGCTGTCATCACCATCACTCTTACCGCCCTTGAATCAGATGAGTAGCAGCTGAGAGCCTCTTTATCTCCACCAATGCTTATTTATTGTCAGCGTTTTGGAGCCTGTGGCTCTGCAGAGCCAGGTGCTCCGTGGACTGCTTCTCCAGAAACCGTGAAAAGATTAATTGGAAAAGTAAATTTAACAACATATTTACTGTTCAAGTGTCTAATTCTCTACTGCAGACTTCTGAAGAGTCCACCGAAGGGGAGAAACCCATGGGGTTTAGGCCTTTTTCTCCTCATTGAATTGGTGGGAATTGTAAACGTGGCAAGGCAGAGGATCCTGATCAAAGGGTATGTCTACCTTGCAATCAGGGATGAACCTCTGGCGCTGGTGGGTAACAGCAGTATCTCCTGGCACAAGCAGCAGTGAAAATAGGGGGTGCAGGCTATGGGAGGGTTGGAGAATTGTACTAGAGCACCTAAGGACCTTGCTCTCTGTAGAAGTCCAGTCTTCCCTATCTTTACCTGATGATTTACTTGTACCAACCGTGCCTTTGTCTTGCTCTCTTGAAGAACCCTGCAACAGCCACAAATCAATACGGTATGTCAGATGTGGGTAAGCCGAGCATTTATACACATAATGCACTGTACACTTCGTGTATGTGTGACTTCATCTCAGGGGTGGGGTTTTTGTCTACGCAAAATGCCAACCTTGTGGATCCTGTGGAGTTCTAATTCTGGTGTGGAAGATTATGGTTAGATTAAAGGTACTTAACTTTTCAAAGGATTGGGGTCCCTGTTTGTATTCTTATCGTCTCTAAAATGCTAGAGAGTCCTAGCCAGGTCATTTCATGGGGGAAGAGCAGTGGAGCCATGCACAAAACAGGCTCTGTTCATGTCACTGTGCAGTTACAAGGCAGATTATTCAGAAACAGTAACTATGCAGTCTTCACTGGCCCTAACAGGTTCAGCCACTGACTTGAGGTGGAGCCATCGACAAGTTAATTTATCTTTTTAAATTTTTTTTCTTGGTTTTCATTATGTCCTGTTTGACTTCCCTTTTAGGACTGACAGGATTAGAATTGATTATATCGGTATTTCTGAACTTTTTAAGAAATAAAAAGCAGCATGGAAGGGCTTGGGATAGCCCTACTATTTAGGCCTAGTGTTTGTTTTGTGTTTGGGGGGGTTTTTTTTTTGGCTAGTGTTTATTTTTGCTAGCTTAATCTTATTTAATGTGTATCTGTGGATTTTCACTTCCTGAGGACAGATCAGACTGTACAGCCTGGTCTGTCCAGGTGATGATATTTTTTATGCTATATTTGTCTTTCATAACTTCTCCTTTTGATTATTGTAATATTGATATATAAATGCTGAAACCTCCATGGCTGCAATTTGAAATTGAAGTTGTTTTAACTATCTAATAAAATGGAAAAATTGCATTAATGTTCCCATTTTGACAATTTGTGGCTATGCTGACTTTTGCTGCCTTCCTTAGGGACATTTGTCCCTGATCTCTCAAACAAAATGTCACTGAGTAGAAACTATGTTTGTATGATGCTGTGTGTTGTATTTACAAAAGATTTATAACTTGGTTGCTTTCATTTATGCTTTCGTGGAGCTCGTAGAATTATACTGCAGTGTTAAAATGCAGTTTCATTTTCCTGCAGGCAGCAGCTCTCTGGTGGTGTGGGATTTTTTTCCTCGTTCTTTTTTTTTTTCTTTTTAAGTCATCTTTGGAAATTCTGACAGACTGATGGAGAAGCCTTTAAAAATGCCTGAAATTAAGCTGCCACATAATCCCATATATCCTCTTTTCCTTTCTGAACCTCACCTCATCACTATCCCCACCTAAGTTTGGAAGTGGAATGTAAAAGGCAAAAGAAGGTTAATAAATGCACCCCGCTGATAATACCAACAGTCTTATTTGGCAAAATGATATTTGCTGAATGCTATTTCAGTAAGCTTCAGCTTCCAGAATGATTGCCTGGAAAGGGTATAGGTCGGTGTGAAGTGGGTGGTGAGGCTAATGGGTTATTCTAAAGACTGCCTGAATTGTTAGCAGTGCAGGCATTTCTGAGGAGGCTGCTGATGAACTTGAAATATCAAAGAATTTTTTCGAGGGATGAACTTACCAGTCTGTTATATGGGCGTTAACGATAGTTATATTGCAAGTTACTGCTGGGAAAAAATATTTTGGCTAATGAGGGAGGAGAACCTTCTCATCAGTGCCCTAGGAGTAAAATTTACCCTTTTGCTAGTATGAGATCTGGCTGTCACTTGAGTCCCACTTAAGACCTATTTTGAAGTATTAAGTTATGTACTGGGAGGAAAAATGGGAGTTCAGAAAGTACATAAAATAAAATATTACTCCTTACTATTTTTGAGATGGCAAGCCAGATTACATGAAAATGTTTTCTGAAGTTATTAACGCAGTGCCAGGGATGCATTTGTCTTGTTCCATTTCCAGGACTACAGTAAATGTCAAAATCATGCTGTATCTGCAACTCTGTTACCACATAAATACTCTCTCTTTGTAGGAAGACATACAGTTTTGTTATGATTGAAGCCTGAAGTTATATATAAAAAAAAAAAAAGGGTGCAAAAAAAGCACAAGCTTTTAAGTAACTGAAGCTGCACAGAAGTAATAATTTCTGCAGTTTCAGACGTTACAGCTAATAATTCCAGTTAAAATTAGTTGTTTTAAAATTCACTGAGTTTTTTTGAGTGTGAAACCTACTGTGTGTCTGTAAAATGAAACAGAAGTTACTGACCAGGCTTATGTGTTTGGATTTTGGGTTTTTTGTGTTTGTTTTAAATAAGGCTAATGGGATTGGTAAATAAAAGTGTTAAGATACAGAATAAACTCTATAATGTGAATGATAGTGGTTGTAGTCTGTGAGCCCTCCTTAAGTATTTGGTTGAACTTCATACTGTGGACAGCGGATAATACGAAGTTGTGGCCTTACTGGATAATGCTTTAGGTCACTTGTGATGTGATTTCTAACAGATATCAAGCAACATTTCTGCCAGCTAAGACACGTGATGCAAAAGCACTGTTTCGGCCATGATACTTTCTTGACTCTCTTTGCCAGGTTTGGGTCAAGTACGAAGGCTGTCCAGCCTAGTGCATGTGATGCTTGCAGTTTGGGGTCAGTCTGATCCATGCCAAGAACTCTTTGTGCACATAGCTTATCTATTAAAGGGGTGGTTTTAACTTCTGACTTCTAATTCTTGCAGTTAACATGGGGTGAAAAGGAAGTAAAATGAAAGGGGAAAGCTAGAAAGAAGAAAATCTGCCCCCCCTCTGCCCAGTTACCCTGTCTCTGATCCTGAAAGTGAAAGCTTACTTGAGATTTTCTTGCTCTTAATCGTAAAGAAATAAATTTGAGAGTAAATCCACTGAGCTGAGTGGAGATATGTTGGCATAAAAATAAGATGAACAAAGGAGGGGATTTGGCATCTTTAAATGTTAAAGATTCAGAGCTTTTGTCACCTTAGATCTATGTTTTTAAACATAAAAAAAAATGGAGTTGCAGTAGAGGTCAAGGCTTCACTAGTTCTTGAGTAACCCAGTTTCCAAAATGGGATTTTTATTGTTGCTTATTCAGATTTTTGTTTGTGATTTAAAGCACAGAAGATTGTAACACATGCTGCAGTGGGTTGAATGCAAAATAAAAAAGGATTATTGCCTGCTCCAGAACACTTTTTTTTTTTTTAAAAAAAAAAAAAAAAAAAAGGAAAAACCTTGGGCCTGTTTTATCCGTTTCCCTAAACATGTCTGTCAAATTGGCATGGAGAGACCTAAGCATTCTGCCACTCAGTGGAGAGGGTTACAGATTTTTAAACTGCATCTATAAAAGTGATAACAATGTAAAAGCCAGGGTAAGGGAATTAACTTCTTTTAAAAAAAAAATAATTTTTCCTGTTTTGTCATAAGCCTATGGCAGTTCAAAGCTTTTTTTTTTTTAAAAAAAAAAAAGTAAAACAAAAATTATGTGACTGGACTGGGAATAAGGTGAGTCATATTTCAGCTAGAAAAGCAAAGTGCGTCCCCCCATCTTGATTATTCTAAATACTTCTAGTGAAAATCTCAAATTATATTTATTTCCAGCCTAAGAATGAATTCAGGTGCTTTATGGCCACTGTTGGTGGTAGGGTGTTGAACTTGATAAGACTTCTGGTTTGGTCCTAGTGTAGCTGTACGTGTGTGCTATGAGGAATTACATCTCCCAAGACTTTATTCCCTAACCTTAACAGAGAAGCAGCTATGATTACAGTGTCAGTAGCCTGTCTCAAATGTACACTTCCTTCGATTTCCCGTTACTCCTAACTTCCAGAGTACAGAGATATGAAAGGAAAGTGTTTAACATTCATTTGCCCTCTTACTGGCTCTGTTTTTGTTCATGGACACGTTTGGTAATGTGACCTTTGCAAATTTTGTCATCTTAATGTTTGTCCTGCTGTGAAATTGTGTAGATGTACTCTTTTACCACATTTTGGAAGTTGTGTAATGGGAGTCAGTTGATATACAAAATAGTATTTAAATATTGGTTTTAAACTGACACATTGCTGTCCTGGAGTTTTTGGTTTCCCCTGGTTACAACAGGCTACTTTACATGAGAGACTAAACTTCTCCCTGGTCAACAGATTTGTACCATTTGTATTTTGTTCAGAGACTGTGCTTTACAAGAAAACTCTCGCATAATGATGGATCAGAGTTCTGTTCTTGCTACACTTGTGTGTGGTTTTTTTTTCTTTTTCTGTCGCAACTCCAGTGTTTCATTGATTTTATTTTATTTATTTATTTATTTATTTATAGCAGTTTGACACAGCAGAGCAGTATAATGTCCTATTCCAGACCTTACTGTCTTCCAGGCATCCATGTAAGAGTCACCGTGCTGAAGTCAGCAAATGTGTGCTACTGGAAAGCTGCTTTGCCTGAGAGTATTTTGTAGTTGCTGCTCCTGAGTCACATGTAGACTGAACAACTTCAGCAAAGACTAGACCATAAAGGGTATAGATAGAAATATTAGTCAAAACCAATTTGATTATAAGCTGTACCAAAAAAAACCCTGATGTGTTTTCTTATTGTCAACTGTGATGCTTTGACATATACTGCTGAAGAGAAGCATTTAGTAATTGAAATGCGAGTGAGTGACTAAGAAGCAGTACGTATGCAGCAGTGGTTTTTTTCTTCCAGGTTTGTGTTTCCCAAAAAACTGATCTCTGACTCTCGTAGTGACTATTGACAGTATTAGAAGTCACTTTTTTGATTTTCTTACTCCTCTGATGTTATATTAAACGCTTATTCTTTGGCATTCAGTAAGTTAGTAGTATAGGATTTTTTTTTTTTTTTTTTTTTTTTACTCTTTCCCTGTGGCAGCTTTCCCTGCTATATGCATCTGGATTTCGCTTGATTCCCAGCCTTGCCAGCAGCATTGTAAAATCGAACTGTAGCATTTGAAAAAACTGCTCGGTTGAAAAACAAACTGGAGCAATCCAGACATGGATTTCAAAGGGAATGGGAAGATCTTGATCCGTGCTGCTTTGCGAGCTCAGCGCTGTGGAGTGTGATTGACTGTAAGCTCACTCACCATTATGGAAAACTGACGAGTATTTAGTGTAATGCCAGGCTGCAAAAGGGGAATATGGGAGATCACGAAGCAGCCCAGAGTCTGCCTCTCTCCACAGGCAAATTGATGCGTTGCTTATGGTGTTGTAAAAATGGTGTGATGGTTCTGAGGCTGTCGAGTCTTTCTTTAGATTTACACTGCTGCACAGAAAACATGATTTAGGCATTAGTAACACTGGAAACAGTCTGATTTTGTATCCCATCACATTAATTGGAGTTGATTTATTTTATCCAGTGTAACTGAAAGAAAGGTCAGGTTCAGGTTCTGGGACCGTGTGCTAGATCCTCAGCTGGCACTGTTTGATTAAGAGCCTTGGACACCATGCTGCTGGACTGACTTACCCTGGTTATGGATTTGACTTTCTCTATGAAGGCAGAGACTATAAATTGTAAATTTTGGAAAGGGTCTAGGTGTTGGATTCTCTCTTTTCAAACATTGCTACTTGAGAGAAATACAAGACCATACGCATTATGAAAGGTTTTGGTGTCTAAAGTTTTAGGTATCACACCCTTTCTGCAAAGAGGGGTGTGTTTGTCTCTAAAAAAGCCTTTCCCTAAACTTTACCTTTTTCTTTACTTTCTGTAAGTAAATGATCTCTGAATTTATAGCAACTGTATTTCCAAGTTGATAGTCACAGCTTGGATATTGCCCCTGTTCTAAGCTATCTGCAAGTACTTGCAGTTCTCTTAGAAAATTAACCTTTGGGCTCAAAATTCTTATGCTTGACCTCTAGTCCAGAAATTACTTCCTCTCTCAAGCGATCTTGATAGAAATCTGTATGACTAGATTTATTTTATCAGACTGTTGGCAGCAGGAGGTGATAAGGAAGGGGAAGTCATTGGTTCAATTCCCTACTGGAATTAAATCCTTGAGAAAATAAGGGTAGTTCTTCATTTGAGGTTTACTTGGTTGCCTCCCAGTACTTGGCTTGTTCCATATCAGACTTCATAATTTTTGTACCTCCTTTCCTTCTCATTGGAAGGTCTAGATGTTGTTAATTTTGCATTAATACCCACTGATAAATAGTCACCTAGGTGGAACATGCACAGTTAAACAGAGATACTATTAGTTACCAGTAAAATTTTACATCTGAGGTCTAAACATCTTTGAATTTCAGGAGAATGCTTTGAGGAAAGTGGTTTTTGTTCCAGAACTGAACACAACCACATACTTAGTTTTCATCGGAGTGAGATACAAAACTGCAAAAGGGCCTGTCTTTTAGATCAATATTGGACATTGTCCAAAATCTCATGCCATTTGGCACTGTCAAGCCCAAACATCAGCCTGGTTCAACTTTGCGTATGTCTGCACTGCAGCTACTAGCCAGGCAAGAAGGAGGGCTCCAGACTGCTGTGCTGAGTCAGGCTGACACCTGAATTTGCTAATTTGGGAGTGACTTGGCTATCTCTACACTGCTGTTGGTTTTAGACAGCTTATTTCTTGATGGGCACAGCAGGATTTTTATGATAAAACAGCATTTTTTTGTACCAGACCAGTGTTCTCTCTTGTTGCAGTGTGATGTAGTAGATGTTCATTGGACAGTTTTAGAAATGTTGCAGCAGCTGACTTCAGAATCACCAATAGCAGGATTATTTTTTTTTGTCCCGGGTTGGTTAGTAATTGCCTTCTATATGAATATGTCAGAAGTTATCTATTGGTTGGTTTTTATTCTAATATAGGGGTATGAATCTGTTCCCAATAGCCTTTTGTATCTCAGGTATATGTGACTGTATATTGTACAAACCCCCAAATTAATGTAAACAAGCATCAAAATCCTTTTCTCCTTTTACTTAGTTCTTCATTTAAAACTTTGTTCCCTTTATTGAGATAACACACAGCCTGGTTAAAGAAAGGGGGCATTTTTAACGTATCATGTCTATACCTTTCATCATCCTGAGTTTGTCTAGCATGTCTCTTTACTCAGGTCTTCAAAGCTAACAACCTGTATCTTTTCATTCTACCCTGATATGATCCTCATTCACTCATCGTTTTTGCTGCTCATGTCTTAATGTTACCTATTTCTGCTATGCATTTTCGAGGTCAGTATTCCAGCTGAGGATGTATCATTGATTTATACATTGGCATTATCTCATTCTCGAGTATAATTTTCGATTTCATTGTTCAACATTTTGTTGTCACTTTTGATTACCTCTGCACATCAAGTTGATATTTTTATTATGCTGTCTGACGTAATGGTAATTCTCTTCTTGAATGACTCCAGTTAATGTGGAAGTCAGAAATGTATATTACTAGTTCACAATTTTTTTCTATTATGTGCTTGTCAACACTGAATTTCATCTACAGTCATGCTGTCCGTCCACCGAACTTTGATATTTCATCCTTTTAAGTGCTTAAGTGGGACTTAAGTAATACATTGGTCTTGTGCTAGCCTGCTCTGCAAGGGTAAATTTCACCCTTGATGAACTGATGCATCCTGCCACATCAATCAGGGATGCACTGTGTATTTCCTAGGGCAATAGAAAGGATCAAATTTCCCTATTAACCCCTTCAGAACTGAAGTGTTGATGCCATATCAAGAATGTGCACCACAAATTTGATGTATCATGATCTGTAGTTCTGGTGATCTGTCCATAGGGGACCATACAGAAGCATTCTGTTGGATACTTGAGAGACCCTGAGACTGAAAAGGTCACAACTAGTGTATCCAGGTGTTGAGAGATTTGTGGGGGTTTTGTCTGTCGTTCCTTCTGTTTGTAACACCTGTTTTTCAGAGCAAGTCCATGAAGGTTCCCCCAGAGCCTAAACCATTAAGTGGAATTTTGAAGATGTTACTGATTTATGCCCATCTACCCTTTTGCTTTTATTAAAAGGCAAATCCATTTTTTCTTTGCTGTTTTATGAAACATTTTTCCAGGTAGGTGAGCAAACAGCTGTACTCAAGCTTAGGTTTGATTTCTGTAGTTACCTCCGATTTTGAGACTTGTTTCTTTACAATTCTGTTTTGTCGCCTATAGTGTTCATAATGTTCCTTACACAAACTACTTTGAAAGTTGAAGACTCAGTGTTCTATAAAAGCTAGAGAGTTTTTTGAAATATAGCATATCATAACAGGATTTGCTGATGTCTGATTTGCCTTTCTGTTGGTCACCAAAAATATCAACAAATTGACAGACCAAATAAAATGTCACTTCCCCCATCTCCCAAATGAGGGAGGAAAATATAAAGTTCTGAAGATAATTCTTCCTACTTCCCTAAAATATCCAAATGAAATAAAACTGCAGTATAAAGGGTATAACAATGTGAACAGATGGAAGAATGTTTTTTCATCCCTGCAAGCTTCTTATTATTATTTTGGTGCTTCTGGTTTGGGAAGAGAACTTGATGGGTTCAGTGATCACTGATTGCTGTAAAATTGGCAAACTGTGCCCAGCTGTTCAGAGGATGCTTGTCTGATCATGGAAATCCTTCTTAGGAAGTAGAGCAGAGAGAAAAAGAGGAACATGCTGGTATCTTGGTGGATTTAGTTTTACACAGTAGCATCTGCTAAACATGCAGTGACTCTTTTACTTAGCAAATTAGACTAAACCCCATAATTATTTAATGAGGAACCTCCCTCTTTCTCTCCTATTTGTTTTGATCCCTACCCCCAAAAGTACTGGCTTCGGGATCAGTGTAAGGCGTGGCTTAGTCTGTTTCCCCTCTGCCCACCCTGGGTATTGTGTACCTTGTTTTGATTTATTTATTAGCCTTTATTTTTTAATCTTTGTGAAACTGCAGGGAGGGAGGAAAGAAACAGGACCTTTTAAATAATAATCCACAGCTGCTATTAACTAGTGACAGATGCCTTCTGACCTGATGTTTTAGGGGCTTTGAGGCTCTTGATGATAATATTTGTAGTTTGGGGATGACCTTGCATATCAGAAGGTCTTTGCCTAACCTGTATGTCATCATGAGGTAAACATTCTAGTGAAACAGCACAAAACCAGTAAGTGTTGTGTCTGAGGCTCCTGCAGCCTCTTTATCCCCTTGTCATGTTTAGGAAGAAAATAAAAATGGAGGCTTCTTTCTTGAGAATAAGGAAAAATTGTTGCTGAGATGAAATAGCTGTTCCTGTATGCTGTTTAGAACAGTCTGCTGTGCTGGTACTTGACTCAGTCATGGGCAGTATGTGGAAACGGAACTGCAAGTCTGGTACAAAGCTAGTTCAGAACCTTGCAAACAAACTTCTGGACTTGGTAAATTACTTGTGTCTTAAGCTATTCTAGTTAAACTAAGATTGACTGACTGACTGACCTTTTTATATTAACATTTATTTGTGGTACTAGATGGGGAGCCAAGTGAAAGTTGCAGTTCAGTTTCCAAAATCCGCTTCTCCAGTTTACTAAAGCAGGTCATGCTCATTTGCACCAACATTGCAGTCAGTTACTGAGGGGAGTGGTTCTGTCATCAGCACTAAGGATTAGGATTTAGAGTCAGTAGTGGAGAACAGCAACATCTGGATTACGTGCAAATGCTCAGGAATACTGTTTTGTATCTAGAGACTTAAGGTTGGAAAAAGAAGATCTAAAGGGCTTGATACTTCAAATGATGCATTCACTTCTTATGAGATTGTGATATAACTTTATTGTAGTTATTTTCCAGTGTTGCACTGTGAAGCTTTGTCCTGATCATGCTTCAACTTTAAAATTAGTTCCCACCAATGTGAGCTCCTTATCAGAGGCTTGGAGATAATCTCTTGTAGTTGCCACATTGACTGAAATACAGTTCTTCATTATGTGCCAGAGCTGGGCTTCTGGACTGTGCAAGGGCTGAAAGGGCCGTTGCTTTTAGAGAATGCTGCCTAGTTACACTGGGGTGCCAGACAGGAGCCTGCTGGGTGGCTGGTCAAGTGGGAACACGAGGCCAGTGTAAGGGCTATATACAGTAAATGAGCTCAGGAAAAGAAGTATTGATGGAGCACCTGAATTTTTTTTTATTTTTTTTTTTTTAGTGCAAGGGTTGCATCTTACCTGAAACGTAGCCAGTACTGATGAAACCTTTCCTGCATGTCACATTGGACCTACCGGTTCCAGCCCTGAGGCTTGCTGAAGCCATGAATCAGGAAGACATTCAGAGTTGTGCTACTCTGTTTTTTCTTCCATAGTGAGGATAAAGGGAGGGTCTAAAGCATCTTCAGAACACTTCATTCTCTGCTGGGTTTGGTATGAAGTGGTCTGATTTCAGTTCTTTTTGGTCAACAGGAAATCTCCTGTGGTAGTGGGAAGTTTCTGCGCCCATTAGCGGTGTCCCACTGCTGGAGGTGGCTCCTGCGCAGGCCTTGCAGGATATGTTGTAGAATGAAAAAACGTGCTGAAGCACAGCTCTACCGTGCCAGGCATTCACTAATGCAAGGTCCCCCAGAGATTCAGTGGCATATGTGAGAACAATTCCTGCTCTTGCCTACATTACCACAGTCTGGTTATCACAGGAAGGGAGCTGTAGTTGACTTTTCCGTGTGGCCAGTTTTCCTCTCTAAGTAGCAGTAAGTGACAACAGAGAAGCTAGCCTTCAAGACAGACACTTGTGTAGCTGCAATGATGATGATCTCTTTTTCCAAGCAAAGCTGTGCAGTCTCCTTGTGTGGTAGGGAAAGTTGGCTGAATCAGTTGTTTTGTTCAAGAATAACCCTTCTCTTGAAAACAATTTGTTTATGATGATACAAAATGGGATTTTATTTTATTTTTTTTTTCCGGGAGGTTCCCTTCTGTTCTCTTCTGTACTTAGTCATGTGTTGGGAAATAATTTTGCTTCTATCCCCCCGGCCCCCCTCCCTTCTCAGCCAAGTCAGAAGGTAAGTGAGGATTTAGTTGCACAATAAATTCTAACTAGTAGGGAAGCCATAGGCCATATATTTAGCTGATGTAAATTTAGTGTAGCTCTATTGAAGTCGGTATTGATTTAAACTGGTGATCACTGGCTGGTGGTCTGATCAGCTGTAGCACATGTTCTTACCATTCTGTGTGCATCTCTATTGTTTAGCATCATGATCTGAAGGAAGTGGCTGTGACAACTTATGTTTTACACTGATGAAAAATACATTGAGTCTAGTTAAAAATGGTAGGTATTGCCATTTAAATCTAACAATTGATGTGAGAAATTCTGTCAGATTGAGAAATTATGGTTTGGGTCTTGCTATCTTTGTAGCTCTTGTCTGTGAGCGTATAGTCAGATCTATACCAGAAGCCATACTGATAGTCAGAGTAGAACATGGCCTGTTGTTTGGCTTCTTTGCATTTAGGATTTGACAACAATGTGAGAGAGAGTGTAAGTTTCAAAATAACTCACCAGTTGACATTTATGAATGCTGATAGGTGAGAATCTCCTGACCAGTTTACTGTTTTAAATGTGATTTCACTTCTGTCAGTACAGTGTGCACTTATCGTGCTGGAGTGGATGCTCCTTTCACAGAGGAGACTTAATACAAGAAAAACTTTCTGAGAAGTATAGTTCTGCTCTTCAGTTTCCTTACTACAGTTTTTAAAGTCTTATGGCTGGTAAATAACTTTGGAGTCTTCAGTTAGATCTAGATTTTTTTTTTCTTGATGTTCTATACCACTATAGGAACTTTTATTTACTCTTTTTAGTTAGTTCTCTTTTTGTTGCCTAAATACTACTCAGATTCCTGTAAAGTCTTCCTTCTTACTTGGTGACATTGTGAGTCTGATGGAACCATCAGAATGCCCCCTCCAATCCAACACTTAAATCTTTACGAGGGATCACTGGTATGCCTTCTTTCTTTAGGAATACTGTAGGACAAAATATAAACCCCGCTTATGGCTGCGTTGTCTAAAATCCATGGGATCAACTTGGGCAAAACTTGTAATTGCATCTAGTTCTTGAATTGAGGCTCTTAGTGCTTCCTGCAGTTGTAGCACTTATTTGTTACCATGGAGGGGATTGGTGGAAGGCGGATTGACTTTCTTTTTTCACTTCAGTTTAAATGATGGAGCAGGTCTGTGAAGATCCCTAAAAATCAAGCCATGCTCCCATCCAGTTTGGATAGCTGGGGAGAGATTCTGCTTTTCTCTATATGTCATGGATCAGGAGCAATAGCTGTCTTGAAAACCAAGCAAATAGATGGAGAAAAACCATGCCAGGCCAAGAAGTCATGCTTCCAGTGGTAGATGTGAATTTGCTTATATTTTTGCTCTTCTGGGCAACTGTATTTTTCTGCCTCTCTAGATAGGAGCGAGCCATGCTGAAATGATAATACTGCGGTGTGTTACAGCCCTGGGGCCAATTCTCCCCTTCGCCCGGTGTGTATAACCCCTTCTGATGCAGGAGTTACTTGGTATTCTGGGAATGTCAGAAACTGAACAATTGGACACCTGTGTTTAATGTGGTTAGATCACAGCTCTGTAATGTGATCATAATAAAATTCCTATCAACTTTATGCAATGTATAGAAAGGTCATAGCAAATCATATTGTAACACGGATACATGGTTATCATTGTAAAGGGTGATCGCTGGCACGGGCTGATAGTGTAAGTCATTGCTTCTTCATTTCTCATATCATTCTTGAGCACTTCCTGTTTTCTCAACTGTTCAAGCAGCAGAGATCTAGAATCAATTAATTAGGCTGAGATAAACATCTGGTGATTATTGTTACTGTTTTCATATTATATAAATACCTCGGGAGTCAATCTCTTAGGGAGCTTCGTCCTGGCTGAGCAGTTGCTACCCTGAGAAACCTGCATTCTGAATATTAAACTTCATGGATATTAAGTACTGCCAGAGGCTAAAAAAAGTCATTTAAAAAGAAATTTATTTTTTATTATTGCAAAACACACATGTATTAAAAAACCAACACCCTTGCATATTGATGCCCTTCTCTACTAAATATTTCCCTAATACAAATAACTGACAATTTTAAACTAACTTTCTTCACTGTCTCATTTTGCATTTTATGAATCAGGAGTGTCAGTAGTCTGAAAAATGCCTTAGAAAATTGCATGTGTATGCCAAATCCTTTCTTGTGCCTTTGTCAAGCTACAGATATTATCAGAAAACTTTTATTGTAAGACATTATTTAGTAATAATTGTTTCTGAATTCCAACAGCTATTCTGAGTGCCTAGCAGAACACAAAAGTTTTTCACCGTTTTGTCACAGGCAGTGCATCCTTCAGACAGACTCTTGTTTCTGTTTATTGGTCTGTTGAACACATACAGAGCATTAATACTAATTGTATACTCATATTTGTTTAAAAATGACACCATAGGTACAGTCTATGGATTTTTAGCACAGTGATAAGTTGCACTGCATTTGTTCAACTCCACTTTCTCCAGTCATATTCTTGATGCTGAGGAATTAACCTGTCTGTGTAGTTTTTTTGCCGCAGGGAACCCTTGTGGGAGTGGTAGAGCATTGTTTCTGGGAAACAAAAGGAACTGTCCAGCGTTTTCCAAGCTGAATGTATTAAAACACTGATAATCTTGAAGTGACTTTTAGTGTTGTCTTTCAACAAGGCCTCATCTGTGAATTATTTTTGTATACATAGGGCTTATGTGTCAATATATCTTTATATGTTGAGATAGGCTGCAAATAGGTACAAATACTGTTTGTAGCCTAATTGTAGCAGTTTCAGTGCAGAAGCAATGCAAGCTTTAACTTCTGAATTTCCTCCTGAAACATCCAAAGATTTTTTGAGTTTGTGAGAGGATACAAAATGAAGAAAATTGGTTTTAACAGGAATGATAAACTATGATGCATCTAGGTATTCAGACTAAATGATAAAGAATTATGTCTAAATTATGGCACAGCTGTGAATATCAGTAAGGATGTAAAGAAAGGAGAAGAGAGGCATAATACTCAGATTATTGATTTGCTTGGTATTAAAAAACATCTAAAAAATTTCAAAATTAATGAGACATAAAATCATCTCCCTCCTTTGCAGCTGATTCTCATCAGCCAGTTATAAAAGAGCTATCACAGGAGAAGAGAGCATACCATTAGCTGTTAGTTCAGAATGACTCTGCAAAACAGTCCGTAAAGGTCTGCTGACATCTTTCTGACAATCTCCTCGAGATCTCAAACCTGCTAGTTGCTGCAGTGTGGCAGGCTATCGTCAGACCTGGGTCTGAGTTGCATAGGAGAAACATCATCGCTCTTCAATTTGCTTTAAAGCAACAGTCTCTGAATGATGTAACTCGGGAAGATACTTCCACAGGGGTCAGCTAAGCTCTGTGACCTGTGCAGCAGTCAGGGTGATAAATTTATCACGAGCAGAGTCATACTTTCTGCCAATGGGCTTTACAATTGGAGCTCTACACTTAATAGCATTTTGTTTGTTAAAAGAAAAAAAAAAATATATATATATATATCCTCACTGTGGAATAGTACTGGCTGGCAAGTCTACTCTGTGACTTTTGGTATGCTAGCTGTAATGTAGTATATTGTTCCTGGAAAACTTGTTCTTACTTGAAATCTTTCAACAGTATTTAACCTTGAGTGTCCTGAACGGCCCAATGAACAGTCTTCCATTATGCAGAAATTAATCATGGTGATAACTAAATTTTTTTTTACTGTAATTTTTTTAAATAACTCCTGTAAAGACTAAAGGATAGAAGAAAAGGGATTTAAAAGAGTGGGAGCTGTATTGCAGTGAAGTTAGGTATTATATAACTACTGTGTGTTACATACAAATTGTGTTAACTTGCTGTAAGTTACAGCTGGGTAAGAAAAGGTCTTCTGAGTGCTCAAAACGTGATGAGTTGTCATCCTGAATGGTTAAAGGCAGTTTTGGAAACTGGAATCCTCTTCCCCTTCCCACTTACCTCGTCTGAGCCAGGTGTCACGCAGCCAGCTGGAAAAGCGAAGTTTCCATTAGTGCTTTGCCAAGTGCACCACATTCTCTGAAGCGGGATGAGCCCATTTTTTGCTTCTCTTATTTTTAGGACTGACAAGTAGCTTGATTTACACATTTTGATCCTTGGTGTATTTTGAGAATAGCCTTCCAGTCATTCTGAATTGCATACATTGCTTTGATATTAAATTTTTATGTTATGAATTCCATTGGAAATAAATGTGTTTTCTACCCCCTACAGTAAAATGTTGGTTCATACCAGAGCAGTCTGAGAGGCAAACTGGCTGCTTATTTAAGGATGTCTTAATGAAGAGTTGTGAACCTAACTGTCTTGATTAGCCTGCGTGGATTCTGTGAAGACAGCCAGCTATGCTGCGTTACTGTTGCCACCCCCAAATTAGCCCAGTGGCTAATGACTGAGGGTTCTTTATTGCACATTGCTATTTGGTGCGGGTGAGAAAGGGGGGAACCACTAAAAGCAGAGGATGGTGCTACCCACATATATAATTTTGGGTCACAATGGTTTTTGATAGTTGTCAGAGAATTTTTCCCTAGTAAATGACAAGGGGGAAGGAAAAAGAAAAAGGTGACTGGAATAATGGTGAGATTTGGAAGGGGAGGAGCCTTGTCAGAGGCTTGATTTTGTGCAGATAAGAACTATATTTTCTGATTGTATGGAAGGTTGGGAGAGGCTGCTGCACTGGGCAGATAAGAAGTGGGGTTACGTGCTGGTTTATCTGTAAGGAGACGAAGTGTTCCTCTCAGACTTGTGGTGTCCTTAATTTAGATCAAAAAATCCCAAGGGATTTACAGCTAATCATAAACCAGCGTAGATTATGAAAAAACCCTCTGAAAAATATTATACAGTACATTGTATATAAATGGATATAAGTAAGTACACATATATTTTATGTGAATTAAAGGTCATTCTGTTGTACTAGTGAAGGGCATTGTAAGTGTTTCTTGTGGGAAATTAAATGTAGGTGTGTTAGGGAATGTGGCTGGAAATAGAGCAGTGGAAGTGGCTCCTGCATGGGCAGCACTCCTGAAGGCACGACTTCTTTCAGTGCCAGGCTGAGCTGGGGTAGGAACTTGCTAGAACTCTGGGCTGCTGTAAACTACACCAGACCTCAGGCAGCCCTAGACATTATTTGGAATTCAGTAGATACAGATTTTTGCTCTACACTCGAATGTTGCACTTAGTGAAGAGATGATGATACGGTTTTTAAGTTTTCAAGTTTTAACTGGTAGTGGTTGTGAGAGTTATTGCCATATGGGCAGTAGTAGGGTTTTTTTTGGTTTTTTTTTTTTTTGTCTGCAGCCCTGCTAATGTATTGGAGCAGTCTGGAAACCCCAACCAAAAAAAATGCCCAAGCCATTTTTAAGCTTCTTGCCCTACCTGTAGTCTGAAAGACCTTTTCAGTCCTGCAAATTTGAGTGCTGCTTCTGCGCTGTACAGCACATCTGCCATGCCGTAGGAGCTATGACTGCAAGCTGTAGCCATCCTTAAACTGTCTTTCATCTTAGTCAGCAACCTATAGAGTGAAGCTATGGCATTATAGACCTGGGCTGGATAAACTTGCCCAGGACCTGAAGTACGTGGATCAAAAAACACCCAACCAATGCCGAGTCCTGTGCTGCTTTGACTTGCTGCCACAATATAGATGCAAGATGCAAGGCTTATGATGTCGCTTGTTAAAAGTTGAACTCTGACCACATTTTGAATCCTGAAAGCAGACAAAGAGCTGCTTGTGATGTTACCTTTGGTTGTGTAGGCGTAGGTGTGAGCCACAGGGCTCCAGTGGTGCTGCATCTTTGGAGGGAGACCTGTTGTGCCACCCAGCTGCTGTTCTGGCAAGGCTTTGTGTCTGTATGCTGCATGAGAGAAATGGAGTGGCTTATGAATATAATTTTAAATTATCTTTTAACTTTGTTTTTTTATTTGCATATGTTTTGTGATACCTTTTAACATACTCACAGACATAGGTTTAGCTATATAGCGGTTGCTAGACTAATGAACCTGCATGTGTTGAACTGCTGGAGCACAAGACACGCTCCCACTTGAGTAAAACATCACGAGGGGAATAATTGTAGTAATACGGCAGGAGAACAGCAGTTTTGTTTACATAAAACTTGGATTTTGAGAAGTATATGATTCAGAAACAGATATTAGGAAGCTTTAACAGGGCTGTCCCAAGTGAGTTATGCCAAAACAAAGCAATCTTTCAAAATAAGACACCAACGTGACTTTAAATGGATATTTCTAACTTACACCTTCTTCCCAGTTCAAGCACAAAGATTAATTTTGTGCTTCTTTGTTGCAGTCCTCAGATGCTGGGTTCTGAACCCACGGAGGAATTGTCAGGGAAGGATTTAGATGCCTGTTGGGAGTTTCAGTGACTCCATTTTGACAGGAGAGGGTGCACGAGCTGGTCGTTTTGCCAAGACCTTGGTGCAGTCGTGTTCCTCAATGCTGCCAAATGGTTCCGAGCCAGCTGCTTCCACTATGTTTCAAGTACACAGGGAGATGAACCAACTTTGGCTTTTTGTACTTAAAAAAAATAAATTGCATTTTATTATCAAAATACATCACAAACTTGTAATGCTGTTCTAGCCTAGAAATAACATTAACCATTTCCCTTTTGTAGAAATTTATGTATTTCGTAAATTAAGTCACCACACTTACTTTTTTTCTTAATCTCCCCACCAATTCTAGCAATCAGTACAAACTTTTGAGTTATCTTTTAAAATCTTCTGTCTTTGGAAGATAAATTCTAATGGATTAAGGGTTATATATTTACATTTGCCTTTTGTGGGAGCTTGATCAGTATGTAAATGTATTAATTTGCTGAGTTACACAGTGGCCTGGTGTGGCTGGCAGGATCCCCGTCACACGAGCGAAGGTAGAAGGACTGTGCCTCCTATTGCATTTCACAAACACTCTTTTGCTTTCTAATTATGTGGATTGCTTTTTGGTTTAAGGAAGAGAGAAAAGGGCATCCTGATTCCCTGCAATCTGCACTGTTGCTTGTTCCTTGGGACCCCACTAGTCAAAACAACGGGATTCATATGTTGACGACAGCTGAGAGACCGAAGTATGACCAGATGGCAAGGGGGAGCTGAGCTGTCTGTTTCTGCAAGCGATAGGCACATTATGGTTATTCTCTTCTGGGGACGAGGGGGTGGAAAGCAGGGGGAGGGGGAGAGAGAAAGAGAAAGAGGGAGATATTAGATAAACAGACTGTAGCCTGAATACATATGACATGTGGGAGGAAAGCTTTGTTAAGCAAGAGCTGAAAGCCTCTTGCAGAGCATTGAGCAGCACCGCCTGTGCATTGGACTGAGCCAAACCAGAGGAAACACCAGCACAAACCTGTAAAAGCGCTGTAAGGCCAGCGAGGTTCACCAGGCTGCTGCAGAGGTGCTTGAAACGGTGAAGTGCTGGAAGCCGACTGTTTCCTTAGATCAGCTTTTTTTTTTTTTTTTTTTTTTTTTTTTTTTTTTTTTTTATAGTAGGAAGAAAGGGTCGTTTAGCAGCAGACATACCAAAGGTGTGTTTTGCTTACCTTTATGATGTGCAAGCTATGTTTTATGAGTCAAAGTTGATTCATAGCTCCATTCTGTTAGACCTTTTCATGAGCTTCGTGCATAGGAGGTGGCTTTATGGGGTTCTGGGTATCTGCTGTTCGCACTGAAGTCGCTGGACGTTCAGTCTAGCCAGTGATTTGCAGGTGGTGCTCAGCATGCTCTGTAATTAGGGAACGCATCCTTGATCAACATCACCCTGAGCCTGACCTGGAGCCAGCTGAAATCTGTAAAAATTTTCCCAGTTGACTGTATTAAGATCTGAATTATGTCCTACGAATGAAACGAAAGTATACTTTTCTTTTATCAGTTATTGATGACAGAACTATTGAATCTTTCCTTACTGCCCTCTCTGGCTCAGCAGCATAAGTTGCGATGTTTGTCCCATTTCCTTCTTACATTATCCTGACTGTTCTTGTGGGATTTAAGTGAATGAGTAACTAGAGCAATTGATACTTGCATTACACAAAAAAGGCAATTTTCCTTATTTTGATCATGTAAGGACATGTCTGGCTGTGTAAAAAAACAAAACAAAACAAAACAAAAACCCAAAACAACAAACAAACAAACAAACAACAACAACAAACCAACAAAAAAAACCCAAACCTGGTAAGAGACCATAGAGAGCATTTCTTTAAGAAGGGTTTAATATTCTTTCCCTTCTATGTATCATATGCTGGTAACTTCACTTCCTTTTTTTCCCCCTCTCTCTTTTTATTTTGCCTTTTGCTTGTCTGATTTGCTGACCTTTGAATAGTTGTTTCTGAAGTAAGGTGTTACAAAAGCTGCCTCATACTTTTGTTTTCCTGATGAACCCCTCTGAAGCCCTCTGCTTTACGTAGAGGGAAGCATAGCAGAGTTGTTGGACTGTGCCACCTAACACCACTGCTCAATAACCTATTGGAGGGCTTGAACATGGTCACCAGCTTGGCTTCTCTGTGCTCCCTAGAGAGTTGCTCATCACATTGATCTGTGGGAGGTGGAGGCAGAGAGCTGATTTATGCATGGAGCCTATTGCCTAGAGGAGAGGGTTACCCAAGATTGAAATCTGCCTTGTTTTGGTCACAATAATACAAAGAATTTAGGAGGTCATTGCTACACAAAAAGTGCAGCTAGAAAATTTATAATTTTGATGTTTGTACATACATAACGAAAGTCTCTAAAAGAATTTAAAAAGCAAAACACCACCACCCCCAACCCCCAAATGACAAAACACACACACCCTTAAAAACAAAACAACAAACAACAACAAACAAAAAATCCCCAACAACAAAACCAAAAAAACCTACCAAAACCATTTAAACTCTTTTTGGAAAGATGCTGAGTGTTGTATGCCAGTTTTCTATTGACTTCTTGGAAAACCTTTTGCAGTTCCATATGGGGCACCATCTTTTAGAACACTGTTATTTTAATTAGTGAACCAAAAAAAGCATTCTGCTAATTACCATTGCTTCTCTAGCTATGCAGGAGCCCCTTCCAGTGCTTGATAGTAATACAACACATAGAACTGCGATGTATCGGAGATTTAACTTTTTTATGTTTATACTAATTATAATAGCTGAACCAGAGATGCCAGTAAGTTTTTGTTGTCAGCCTCAGTGATCAGATAATTTATGACCCCGTCTTTCTACAAAACTTCTACCCCAGGTCTCATAACATGTTAGCTAAAATGTCATTTTGATTTGACACAGGTTTAAATTTGCTTTGAAGTAAAGGGAAAGAATAAAATATTGTTCCAAATTTGCATTAATTTTAAAATGTCTCCAATTGCTTTGGGAAAAAAATTTCTTTATTGTAAATATGAAAATCTGTTAAAAACTACTGTTTCATTTCTAATTTAAATCATGTAGGAAGCTTCAGTTATTATATAAGAGATAGAAGTGAGATATGCAGTTCAGCAGTAGCTATATAATGAAGGCCATTAGTATTGAGATGTACCATGTTTACATAATATCAAGGGACACAGATACCAGGGAGGAGGCTGGAAGTTTACCTCATATATGTAATATAGTAGCTAGCTCTTCCACTATGGATAGAATCTTGCGCTCTTGAAGTCATATTTAGCCATGAAAATGCTCCTGTTTTTCAAAAAATTCTATTTGTCAGCATGAACCCGTCACTTATGTGGGATCTGACATTGCTAGATCATTTTGCAAGTTTGATGGTTTGGGGCTTTTTTATTTTTTTAAGTGTCTGAGGGATATTGTAGTATAGAGCTTTGGGCTTGGGGAGAAAAAAAATAATTTGCTTCTAACTAGAAAATGTTAGCCAAAAATACCTAAAAGAATATGGTAAACATATATTGTGTAATCATTTGGTCATTTAGAGCATATTTTGTCATTGGCTTAGTTAGGAGCAGGACTGTGTCCATTCTGACTCTTCTCTTTTGAATAATCTATTACTAGTTTGGTGTTAGTTTTTCATTGTGATCTGCTAGTATCTGAGCTGGGAGGGAGAAATCTTAATACAAAGCTGTATTTTACCATCTAAGTTTGTGGTGTTTAACCATTCCCATGTTAATGGTCTAACTGTGCCTTCAACATCCAACCTGAGGAAGCAAGGAAGATAACAACTGGAATAAAGATCCAGAAAGTTAGATTCAAGGTTTTTTTTTCTTCTCATTGCTGTTAAGTTATGTTGACGTGTTAAAAACCTTCAGGTACAGGAGGTCATATCCTATCCCGTTAACGATCAATTTTATTGTCTTTTGAGCTCTTGTACCTAGAATTAAATTAATGAAAATACTAGAGCTTGAAAATTTTGCCTGATGTGTCTCAGCATCAGTTTTCCATATGTGTAAGAAAACTGTACTCACCTGCCTCACCCATATGTTGTATTGCTACTGTGAGAATTGAAAAATGCTCTGCAATTATCAGAGCAGAGGTGCCCAGTACTTATAAAAATGAGAGAATACACATACACTTTGAATCTTGTCTCTGTGTTTTTCCTCTTTTGCTTCTCTTGCTCTTTGAATTTGCTGCCAAATACACTTGAATGTCACCGTATCCGTGCTGTTACAATCTGAGACTTTCCATCCTCTGAATAAACTGGCAGCTATTAGTGGCAATGGAGATGTTTTTAATTTCAGCGCTTCAGTGCAGCACTAGGAGTTCTGAGCGTTAACGACTGCATTCTTGACTCCATCCATGCACTGAAATGAGAGTGAGTAACCTGGTTTTACAGTGATCAATTTTCTGCGTAGAAATGTCAACCATAATTGGGACTTAAAACAGTTCTTAGTGATGTCCACTTTGATAAAAAGTGATAAAGTAAGGTCAGTAGTGTGTGGCTGGCAGGTTGTTTCTGAGCAAAAGGCAAGTTACTAGAGTGTTAATGTTCTGAATATAACCTGATTACAGTAGTTTACAGTATTTAGTTTACTGCTACAGACTCTAACATATCACCAGTGGATCACATGTATCTTACATGAATACAAGTGTATATGAGATTAATTTATTTCTATACTGTTACTAGTTCAGATAAGGATTTCCTGCTCTGTGCATGAATACGTAGTCATTACATTTTCAGTTTCTTAATCACAATTAATAATACCCTAGGTTATGTTTCTATAGCAACTTCTACTCAGGGATCTCAAAGCGTTTTTGAAATGTTAGTCTTAGGTTCATAATAGCACTCAGATAAAGTGCATGTAATTATTCATATTTTGCAAGTGGGGAAACTGAATTTGAGAGACTGAGTTGCTGAAAGACGTACAGAAATTGGTGACGGAATTAGGAGCGTTATCTGGAGATTTGATCTAAAGCCTATTGAAAGTGTTTGGATTGGGTCATAGATTTCTAGTTTATTTGCAGCATTGTATCCACAAAACCAAGCTTCCTTCTGTGACGAGGCAGCCTTGAATAAAAATGCTGTTTTCTCCTAAGATTTCTGTTTTATCCAACCTTTAGACTACCTTACAAGTTTTCTGAAACTATCACTTTTCATGGTTGTGGATTTTTACATTTCAAAACCCACCTGATGTTTGAGAATATCCACATGGGAAGGGAAAGAGGACAGGTAACCATCTGAACATTTTGAGTGTTTGTTCCAGTTGTGCAGACAAAGCCAAGATGATTCTCAGAAAGCAGAGAGGTTGCGTAAAGCTGGTGTCCTTTGTGCAGTATCATTGATTGAGATCTCAGTAACGGTTGTGCAGGAAGTGGTAAGAAATGGAGGCATCTTGTTGCTTTTTTTTTTTTCTTCCCCTAATGCTCTTATCTCTATCATTTTATTTGAACTTTATTTGCAATTAAAGCTGTCTTGAACATTGCACTCAAGAAGAGTATAGTTCTGTCTGAATTGTAGTTACTCAGCTTTGCAGAAGCAGAGATAGATTGGGACAGGACAGAAGAAGGCTTAATTTTCAATCCCCATTCAAGAAGATCTGAATTCTCCATTTTGTGAACTGAAATGGCTTTAATATTTTTGCTCCTCCTTACTTGTTCCCTCCCCCTCCCAAAACTGCTCAACAAACTAAACCAACCATACAAACCAAAAAACTCTTAACTTTTTGCTTGAAAGTAGTATCTATGGTGACACATGTGGTATCCATGGACTAACAGAGTAAGGTGTGTCTTGCTTTTTTCAAAATTCTTTCTTCTTCATGAAGCAAAATGAGGTAGGAGATACAGCCTTTCTTTTGATTCTCTCAGGAGATCTATATTCAGGTTTCTCTCTTTTCAAGCTGTGTTTGCTTGGGCTTGTCCATCATTCTGTGCGTCTTAGCTTCCAGTCTGTAAAATGAAAATAAATGAAGCTTCCTTTCTCTTGTCTGTTTTCTTAGTGAAAGAAAACTTAATCTTGACTGAAGCTTTTATAGTGTGATAACACAAATAATAATGAAATGGATGGAGGAAGATGAGTCTAAGAAAGAAGGTAATGAATCCTTTCTGGCTGTCATTTTGCACTGTGCACTAGTCATGATGCTGGAGACTTACAAGTGCACTTTGAGCAGTGCACTACTGCTTTTGTCTGTGGAAAGAAGGCGGATTTTCTTCAAGTTTGGATCCTTCAGAGAGTTCTCCAAAAAGCTTCTTTCCTCCCTCTTCCCTGGCCTTATTTCTTTTGTCCAGTTTCTTGACTTGTTACTGAAGATGAAAGGTTACTAACAGCCAGAGAAAGGGAGAGCAGAATTCTACAATTCATCTTCATTTTTATGGCAGTTCATGTAAATGTTTGTCCAATGTTTGCAGAGCAGCTTTGAGATGTACAGCACAATGATAGGAGCTATTATTTCAGCTCCTGGCAGAGCAGAGATCCAGTAAAAAAACCCACAAAAAAATCAAACCTGACCCCCCTCTATTTTACAGTCTGTAAGTATCTGGAGAAACAAGAAGAATCAATAGGATGAAAATTGAATATTTGACAGAGTGTGTGGAAGTTGAGTTGACTATTAGTAGCTGCTAGCCACTGAGTGTTCAAACGGGCCTGTCCTGTCTTTTATAGAGCTAATGCTTCCCCAGATATTTAAAAAATCAGGACTGTTAGCCAGCTTCATGTTTTTATGGAGCGGAAGAATTATTTTGCAGTGTGATTAACGAATGGAATAAATCAGTGTTGGAAAGGAACAGTTCAGGAGCACTTTTAGTGTTGGTGCACTTGTGTACTGCTTAATTACACACCCTATTTAGTACCAGTGTTGACAGCACAGCATTCAATTTATGTTGTTTACTCTGTACACTGGCATTTGAGAGGCTCTATCAGTCAATGTAACATTTTTGGGATGTCAGTGCTGAAGATTTGCACCTTAACGTAAGGGCATGGATGATACTTGCTGTTGACTGGAATAGCTGCATATTATTGCCGTCACCTTGGCATGAGCTGTGTTACAACGTTGGATCAAATTAATCTCTTGTGCTGCTGAAACAAGGTGATTGTGCCTGTAACAAAAATTTGTTGTCTCCTAGTGGTGTGTAAGCAAAAGCTTCTAATGATAGGGACATTTGGGACATGCCTGTTGCTACCTTGGTATAAATAGCACTTCAGCTGTGGGTTTCAAAATTTTCCTTTCTATCATCTTGTTCCTGTCATTTGTTATCTATTTGTCAGTTAGTGTAGTTGTAGTACTTAGTCCAGGATCAATATTTGGTCCAGGACTTCTGTGACATCTCTGAAATACTTTGCTGTGATGCAGTATGAGAAATACAGCTTTCTGTGTGCTTCTAAGTTGTAAACATGTTGGATAGTTGCTCAGAGAGGTAGTAATGTCACAAATACTGAATTTCTGTAAGTTTGTTGAAAATGGACTCCTGGTTAGAGGACAGAAACCAGGTTAGTGCTGTATTTAAGGGAAATACTGGAGTGTAATCTCAGCCTCTTCTAGGTGCCAGAGAATCTGTATATAAGAGAGATGCTTCACATGGCTCAACTACAGAAAAGTCTGATGTGAGCTTGTCCCTTTTAGAAGCTGAAGAATCCGTTATGAGCGGAATACCTGGGGGACAGCCAGCTGCTTTAGTTGTGCTGCTCACGTTACTACTTTCTACCCAACAGCAGGTAGGCGCTGGCATTTTGATGTGACCAGTATAGCAGCTACCCATCTCTGCAGACGTTCAGGCAGAGTTTCCCAAGGTAGTAACCGCTTAGTTTATCTGATTGTATCATGTTGGATCTAAGAAGAGTGAGGTCCTTAAGAAAGACGCTGGGATTGGTTAGGAATGCCCGCTATCTGTAGCACAGTAAGAAATGCTGTATACAAGCTTCATTCTACTTGCTGAAGGTTGGCAGTTATGCCTGTTGGAGAGCATCCAAATGTAATTAATGATTTTTGACAAAGGAAGATCAGCAGTTGCTCTTGGCTGTGACACTTTATTGTATTCAAACATGTAGTTATCCACTGGAGGCTCCCAAGGAACTATAGGGATAGGTTGTGTATTTGGAGACGAGCAGGAAGAGTTTGCAAAAATCTACTCTTCCCACTTAAATATTTCTGACTTATCCTTTGAGGCTTGGTGGTTGCAGTTTCTGTTCTTGGCTGGCTACAGAAAAAATGATTAAAAAAACCCTCTCCACTCCAGTTCCCTACAATAATTAGGAAAAATAAATTCTCCATGAAGATCTTCCAAATGTCAATGTTGCCATTGTAGCTGTGGGCCTGTAGGAGTTTCCCACTAATATGAGGGTTTCAGTGCACAGGTTTGCCAGTGTCTTTGAGAACTGCCACAAGGAGCCTGGCTTCCTGTTGAGCTTTCATATGGGAATTAGCAATCAAACTTTGAAGGGCCAAAGAAAAAAGATCTTTGCAGCTCCAAGTCAGCTGTGGAAGGCATAGTGTGCAAATATACTTTGGCAGGAAACATGAAATACGGAATCTAGGCATCTTCACTGCCAGCACTCCCTGTGGTGGGTGGGCTTGTTCATCAAAAAAAACCAACCCAACAAACCAAAAATCCCCACACCAAAACCCCCAAACAAAGCAAAAAATGCTAAACAAAATGAAAAAGCCCTGACTAATGCCTTTAAATCATTAATCATTAATGCCTAAATAGTATAGAGTAGTGACACCTTAAAGCAATACAGCTGAGGGGTGTTCCTGGTCACATGGTCACAAGGATGGAAGCTTGGAATCAGGCAAAGCAGTTGACTTCTGTGACATTTGGGATGGGGGGGGTTGGGAATTGCCTTCAAGCTGAAAGCTTGCTTTTGACCCAAGAAACTCCATCATTTGTTAGAGCCTTTTTGTCTTTCAGTCTCAGGAATATGTGCTATGTCAAGGAACATGAATGTGTACTTATGCTTTTGCTGATGTGAAGCAGTGTTATGTCTCCCCCCGGGTAAGCTACACAGCTGGGTTCCTGTGCCTCACTGGGTTCATGAGATCATCTTTGCCCTGCCCCAGTCCTTAACCGCACAGATAGGGCAGAGCTCTGTTGCTCTGTTACAGGGTAGGGCTTACAGAACAGTCTGTTCTTCTCTGGAAGATTGCAGTTGACAAAAACTACAATAAAATACTAAAGAAATCTTTTCATCTGTGTATGTGGCTGTGGACAGATGTGCACATGACTGTGGACAGATTCATAGAGGAGATTATACAAATCCAGTGTACCTATTCTTGGGAAGTGTGGCAAAACCTTTCTACTTTGCTAAAGCTTTTTCTACCACCATAGTGTTCACAGTATCAGTTAGCCCTCTATCCTCTTTATACCACTTCTTCTATACCACATCAGTTAGCCCTCTATCCTCTTTATACCAGATACCACTTCTATCTGTTGCACCCTTGAAGTCTCCAAGAGATTTGTGTTGCTGGCATATACAGAAGAGATGGAGTGTGTTCAGATGCTGAAATAATGGGTGACAGGACAGAGCCACACGCCGGGGGATCAAGAAAAATACAGCGAGTGTGTGTTTTTATCTCCTTGTTCTGACTGGTAGAGAGGCTGGACTGGTCAGACTGGACGACTGGCCTAGTTCAGTATTGCAATTTTTAGGTCCCCAGAATTGTCACCTAGTTGCTATGTGCTTTCTGCATCCACGGGTTTATTTTACTCTGTGCTTTCTTCACTGCACCTAAGAACATCTGCAGAAAAAAACCAACACGATGTGGATGAGTAGATTTAAAAAATAAAACAGGCCACCAAACCTCTCTCCCTTTGCTCCTTGTTTTCAGAATAAAACTGTGAAATTTCTCTCATTTCACTATGACTGGTCTGTGAAATTGCGCATCACTCTCTTTAGTTTACTGAAGATCCCAATTATAAGATCAGGCTCTGGAACCGTAAGCTTTACCTGACGTGGAAATCTGGTTTGGGAGTGATTTGTTTGGGTCTACTTGTATGCACAGGATGCAAAAGCTTTTTCATACTGAAGGTTTTCTCTGAAGAAGAAAGCCAGCCAAACTTTTGATGTAATTCTGGTACATAAACGATCTGAATACATTCATGCTGATTTTTCTTGAGGGTGCGCATGTTTCAAAAGCCCTGACTTTACAACGTTCACATTTGTTCCCACCCACCACTTCATTATTAGAAGGTAGAATAATATTAAAGGTAACACTTGTGACCACAGGACTGATTAGCACTTTTCATTCAGTAATCTTAAAATACTTAGGCATAGAGTAGGTATTACTTGAGATGGTTCTGGAACTATTAATGTGGTCTTAGAGGGTCCAAACCAATGGCTGATCCTGCAGAGAGCCGAAAACCATTTGTGTGTTGGTGACAGTTGGTTCAGGGCACTGACTGTAGTGAAATAAAATGCCTGAATTGTGTGTGTAGTGTAGGTGTTGGGGACTTGGCATTTACTACTTTGATCTTGCAATCTGTTCCTGTAGCACCAGTTTACTTGCAGGTGTAAGTGTAGCCTGACCTGGCCCTTGTGACACCGAGTACTTCTCGGTGATGGGGGGATGCAGCCTCGGCTGCCTCAGCCTGCCTCCTCTTCCAATCTCTGCATCCCCTTCAGTGACACGGGAGTGCTGGAGCCCTGGCTGGCTCTTCCTGCTCATAGGCTAAGTAAGATTTCTATGTCGGTCACACATTCAGGCTTTAGTGACTAAATTGAAAACTGATGTATTTATCCAGTACAACTGGCTTCATGTGAGTTTCTGGTAATTGCATTTCACACAAATAAAGCTAACTTTTCTGTGACCGAGTACTGCTCTGAAGGATTTGGCTGTGTTTTGCTATTTTGTCCAGGTCTTTATTCTTCTTTAGTCAAGCCTTGCCATCAAGGTTAAATCTGCTGGAGTTAGATATTCTCTGTGGCATATTGTTATTACTAAAATTATTCCCTGGGAGGTGAGGTTGGAAAGTGTAATACAATCAGCACTATCATGTTCAGGAGATTGCAGGGGGATTATTTTGACTTTTTATTTATATATAGATATATAAATTTTTAAAAAATGAAAAAGGAGGAAAAACTTTGATTAGTTGTAGAGTGGATTTAAAAGTTGCAACCCTAGGTGTAAAAACTTGCTTTTACAGCAGTTACAGGTGACTGGAAATCCGTTGAGACCCTGAGGTCTGTGATGTGTGCTGTAGAGATGGGTGACTTTGATATCTAGCCAGTAGAAATGGAATTTAGTGGTATTTTTTAAACGAATCTCAGTCAATACCGAGTTCTGTAAAAGCAATCCTTGAAACAATGCTTGTGAATGCCCACAGAAGTTGCATTTCACTATCGTTAAAAATCCCAATTTTAAAATTCTAATGACCTCAAATAAATGCAGAATATTAAAAAGAGCTGTTTTGAAAAGTGTCCCTAGAGCTGTTCGTCCAAATAGCAGGAAAGTATTTACAGTATTTAGGCAAGAATGATCTGCTGTATTATTTCAGATGACTCTCGCTGTATGTAATTTGGGGGATGTTTTAATCCTGAAAATCCTTTATCCCTTCATAGTCGATGTCACCACCATAACTGTAGTCTAGTAAAGATATATTATCTATTTGCCTATTAGAAATTTGTTAGTATCTATCTATTGGATATCTATTAGCATCGAACAGATATGTTATCTGTTTCAGATAAGGAAGTATTCCTTCCTTAAGGAAGGAATAGTACTGCAGTGTTAGTGGCAAGCCAGTCAGCTGTTGCAAAGTGTTGCTTTTCTTGAAAATGAATTAAAGTAGCATATCAGATTTGAATGTTTTCAAATAACCAGAAGTCTTGAGTAAGAGCATACCAGCCCTCTCAGAAGGAGAGCAGGCAAAAGGCATGACCTCTGGGTGGACAGCAGAGTTGTGTGAACTGCAGAAATACACAAAGAAGGTAACATCAAGTGAGTAATTATTCAGGAAATGCTATTAAAATGAGAATGCGGTCTTAATCCAGAATGCTTTTGAATGGGATCTGTGGGTTGTAAATACCATATAATGGAAGTAAATATCACATAAAGAGGGACTATGTGAGGTTTTGTCCCTCACTTGGTGGCTGAAAGTATTTTGAGCTGAGGATAGTAGGGGGTGGCCGGAGGAGACATACACTGCAACTGTTGCAGCTTTTGGGGATTGTTCTAATATTTTTTTTTTTCCCCCTGTGTTCCTGTTTTTTGTTAGTAAGATCCTGGAGTAGTTGCTGTCTCTTATACA
>NW_020799102.1:7707999-7733034 GCF_003259725.1 Athene cunicularia | reverse complement strand
GTGGGGGGGGGGGGGGGGGTTGTGCTTCTGCCTCCTGTTCCTCAAAAAACACAGACAACTTCTGGTTTTAATTCAGCTATGTTTAGTAGCAGCATGTTTCTCTTGTGATTATTTTTTTTTCTTATTAAGTAAGGTAGTAAGTAATAAGTAAGGTAGTAAGTAATAAGTAAGGTGAGATGCCTTAAAGAAAATATGTCATAACTAATCTTTTAGTACCTGGTGATGGGAAAACAAATTATTTGTGTCAGAAATCTGAGAATATGTACAGCACAAAGGCTTGGCAATCTTATGTTGTCTTGTTTTGCTAGCTAGTGAATAAATTTTAAATCTCACACCTTTCACAGAGGGCTTAACACCTTGTGTTTTTCAGTCTTTGAAAGGCCTGATAAATACTTTCTTTTGTAAAGTATGGAAGGGTTTTAACAAGATATTTGAAATTATTAACGCTGTGCTAATAGGGTGGTTTTGTTTGCTTTTTACCATATAGAAGAGAGAACCAAAGATTGAGAGAGAAAATATTTGAGAGAAGGCAAATTAAAATGAACAGAACTTAAAACAAGAAGTTGGTACAGACATTGGAGTGTAAGTGATCAGTTATAATCCAGAAATTTTGGTCCTGCATTTGCTGGTTTTGGTGGCCTCTGAGGCCACGTCAGATAAGAGTGGTCTTTCTTCAGAAATGAGATCATTCTTGCTAGTGCTGTGCTGCAGCACTGCATGAAGGCTGTTTGACAGGGGAGCAGTTTCCTAAGAGATGCAAATCTGTAGGACACGATTGCTTTTTGTTGTGACAGAAGTTGGCCTGTTCACAGTTCTGGCATAGCATCAGAAATACTCAGTCTGTTTGTAGCTTTTTTTTTTTTCTTCCCCTGTATCACTGATCAGGTCTTTTTTCTCGTTGCTTACATATTAGGGTAATACTGTGAACGGTGTGATTTCACACACTAAGCTCACAGTGGTTTCCCTTTACCTTGTAGTGGAGAGAGACGATGAAGTGGAGGGGTAAGTCTTTGTGTGCAGGTAGTCTCCACTCTGTTCCTACAGACCCAGTCCATGCTATAGATGATTGTATGTGTGGTTAATTCACAGATTATTTCTGAGGAGCCAAACATATAATTTGTGCTGGTGCTGTTATAAAACGCAGGAGATCTTGGTAGTCATCTTCATGCTGAGCAGCATTCCTGTTGGCTCTTCTGAGAAGCTTTCTGTTTGTAAGTTTATGTATTAAGAGGACATTCAGACTGATTCAGACTCAGGGCTCATAAATTGTGTAGTTTCAGTAAATTTCAGTAAACTGCATTCAAGCGAGGACAAATAAATTTGCCCCCAAATCTGGAATCCTTAGACAAGAGATAAAAAGATTCATGTGTCCATGAGGTTACTTGATGCAGTCTCTATTTTAATGCAGTCCTGCTTGCTTCGGAAATGTTGGAGCAATAGTGTGATTAAAACAATACTTGCATTTTTTTTTTTTTTTTTCTTTTTAAGTAGTGGCAGGGGAGATGCCCAATCTGCATCTTTTTGCTTGTGATGTCTTTGTTCATTAAGTTTCCTTTTATGTTGCAACAGAAAGATCTAAGGCTGTTTATGCAATTCTGATACAAACTGAGTTGCATTTTGGCTTTCAGGTTCTGCTGTTCTCTTGCCTCCTCCATGTTGTAACTGTTGCTTCACCTCCAACTCGGTGCAGGGGTCAGAATGATGGTACCTCTCCGCTCGGAAATGCAGAGTGTGTAGGAAAACCTGAAAGGCAGCTGGTCATGTTAATTGATCTTCCTTGTTTCCACCAGTCCATTGTTTTGATCACCTTGCTCTGAGAGGAAATACAAGTAGCTTTGTACTGTGTCAGGGCAGGGAAAAAAGCAGAATTGTCTTCAGTTTGTAAATTGAAGAAGCACTGTATATGTAAGACTGTGACCCGCCTCTAGGCTTAATATTTACAGGCCATTATCTCCAAGTACTGACTGTTTAAAATAAAGCTCCAGTGCTGCTTTGGGGCACCCACAAGTGTTGGAGTTTGCAGCTCTGTGGGTTGGTGACAAAACCGTTTAAAATCCAGAATCTCCTGAAAGGTGAAGACTTTGAAAGGAGGCATGGTGTAGAGGGCTGAAATGCTTTTGATGATCCAGTTCTTGGGAGATTAGGTAAATTGGGACCCAAATTCCAGAGATGGATTACAGTTAAGGGAAGTAAATATCTGCACCTATTTTTGAAAGTCTTGGTTACCATAATTCTAATTGCACTTACATTTAAGATTTAAATTTTCTTAAAACAATAACAACAACAAATTGGATTGAAGGCAAAATAATTTCTTGGGATTTAGTTAACCTACTTCTAATTGTTGGTTTGCTGCCGCCAGAAGTGATGTGATTTTTCCAGGAAGGGAAGTCTTGCATGGATGCGAGAAAATGAAAAAGGTCCTGTCAGTTGCAGTCTGTCTCTTGTTTAACTACCTCTGTTTAGGATTTCTGACTCTGAAACTAAGAGGCTGTGGTATAGGGACACTCAAAATCATGGAGCATGCAGTTTTAAGGCAATTTCTTTGCTTTTAAAAGACTTACTTTCATTAAATACAGCATCTCTTTATTCTAAAAGGAATATGTACCTGTGTATGTATGGTATTATCACTGTGTCGTTCGAGGTTTCTCACTTTTTCTAAATATTTCTTCTTAGCTTTTGCCTATATGTGTACCTGTCTTTTGCACCTATGCATTCTTCTTTCCCTGTGTTTCTGTCAATGTTTGTAAATGGAAAGAAACATAGTTTGAAGCTGGAATCGTCTTCTGAGTGTTAGTCATGGTGGTTACTGTGTATGTGACTTCACCGAGGGTCCTCAGTGCCACCACACCGCACTCCAACAATCAAACCAATGGAAAGGTTGATTAATTTTTTTTTCTTTTTAGTGAAGGAACTGTTTGTTCTGGAGATCGTTTCCTCCACTATGTGCTATAACCTTTGTCCTTTTGAATTTTTCACTTAACAGAAGATTTTAAAGTGGCAGGGGGTTTGGAGGGTTCAGTAGTTAATAATAAATGTGTGTTCTATCGTTGACAATGCCTACCTTTTAAATTAATTATTTATTATTGGGGTGTACTGTGTTAATGCGTTCCAACTGAAAACCTAAGCATGGAGAAGAGAGAAGGCACTGTTGCCATAAGTAATTGTCTTAAACTCAGTACGTGACAACATTTATAAAAAGAAGTGTGGAGAGCAACTAAAGAGGCTTGTAAACCAGTGCTGTTGATATCAGTAGCAAAACTCCTTGGTGAGCATAAGAAAAAGTTCCACATAGAAGATATGCCCATGTTTTGGACACTGGATGACATAGCGTTGTTTGGCACGTGTGTCAGAGTGACTGTGAGATCATAAACCAGGTATTAAAACCAGAGATGATGGCGCTCTGTGTTTAAGACAGAGTCTTTTCTGTAAATTGTGAAGCCCCGTTGAGAGCAATATGCTAAATCTGTTTTCCAAGCAATCTGCTACGTTTTGCCATTGCTTTGGAAGTTTTCTTACAGTTTTGTGACCAGGACATTATTGAGAGAAGCGTAGTGAAAAGTGGGAACATCTGTGTTGTGCTGTCTGCTGGTGAAGTTATTCTGATCAGGTAAAACAGGTAAGAGCTTTAGGGTTCTGTTCTTCACTTGTGGATTCCCTTCATGCCAGCAAATTGTGCTGGTAGTGAAGACCTTTTTGAAATTTACAGACTGAAGAAGGGAATTATAGTGGCAATGAATATCTGATGGGAGAGAGACCCCATCCAGAATCCTAATTTGCCAGGAAGACATCCCTTGAGTAATAACTCACACACAAAGGCAGGTTCAGTCTTTAAATTTTAGTGATTCTTGTTTTAGCTAAACCTGTGAGATTAGGTTAAACTCCAGAAGCCTGATCCACATCTTATTAAATTAAGTGGAGGGACTGGAGATGCAAAATGGTTTGATTGGGATTAAACGTCTCCCATGATGAGAAGCTTAATAGTATGTATTGTTCCAGAGAGGAGGTTTCCTTGTTTCCTTATATATTACTCAGTAGAACTTGAATTTAGAGTTGTAGACAGCTGACAGCAAAGAGAACTCTTACAGGATTGTGGGTTTTGTAATGCCTCCATGTAAATGTATCCTTTGAAAAAGTCACACTGCCATTCCCAGTTCTGTCCTGCATCTTTACAGTATTATGCAGTAATGGCATCAACCTCATCATTCTTACTGTCAGTAAACTTCATAGGAGAGCCCAGCGCCTCAGTGAAGGTAAGTCTCTGAAACTTATGGGTGTGGAGAATGTGAGTAATGGTTTATTGCACAGGCTTACTAAAGCAACTGAATAACCTTGTGCCTCTGTGAATCCCCCCTTCTCCAGATAACAATGCTTAAACTTCACATAAATAGCTGGAATACTGTGGAGGGCCTGATAAGCGGATTTCTCCATCCATGCTGAGTCTCCCTTATATCACATATCCGTTCCATTATCTTGTGTGAAATGCTTATTGCAATTTCTTCCATTTAGTCTCCTGTATACATTATCTGTAATGCATAATGGAGTGTGTGTATGAATGAAGGACAATATCCCATAAAGCAAGAAAATGACTTGTAAGTTGCAAGCAGCGAAGCCTTAATGGTATGATCTCATCACATTAGGAAAAAAAAAAAATCCCTAGTATCAACCTTTATACTATAGAGCTTGATTTAATTTTCTCTTTGTGTTTTAATCTTCTGCATATTTAATCAGGCTGTGCTATAAAAGAAATAGGTAATGATGCTGAAATAAGTTATAGGGTCTATACTGTGAATTCTTTTTGTAAATCTGTCCATTTAAAGGAACATTATAAACTTCCAGTTGTTTGTTCTGTGGGAAGCATCACACTTAGGATCCTTTGAAGTACTATAATAGTAGTAATAGCACCATTTTTCCTCTTCAAGAGTTGTGTTCTAAACTTTGAAATAGGGCATGTAAGAATATTTTAGTTTTTGAGCGCTCCAGTTTGCTGTGTGTAGGTACTCTGAAGCTCTGAGGTTATTCGGGAGCGTTGTTTCGAAGAGGGAACAGGGATTAACCGAAAGTCTCAGCAAATAGGAGTTCAGTTGCATTTGTGTAGTATGCAATGCTCTTATTTTCAATCAAATTGCAATGAGCAAATAGGTGTTAGAGAAGCTGCCTTAGGTTATCCAGGCAACACTCTTGTCAGTGGAGGGTTGTTGTGTATTGTACACAATTTGAGACATTTCTTTTGGATATTTACTCCTTTTTTTTGGCCTACAATTGTTTTTAAGAATTTTGAATATTGGAACTTTGTTGTTTTACTCTGAAGACTGTTCTGCAGTTTCTCTTTCTTTTCTAGATGTTGTCTATATTGCCACATTCTTCATTTTTTTCCTTAACTGTTACTTATACTTGCATTTACTCTAGTAATTAATTCCTTTCCATCACTGATGCATATGTTTTCCTATATTTCTAACTTTTTAATAATTTCTTTCTTTATTCACTATTAGGCAAGCTCTGAATGTTCGGTGGGGGTTTTTTGTTGTTTAATTTTAAATATCTGCAGAGTAGTCCTTCTAAGCATATTTCCATAACTGATACCCTTCAAGTTGTGCCAGTATCTCTTTTGGTAATGAAGTGACGGGAACGAGATGACAGACTCCAGGCAGGGTCAAACACAGGCTCAACTGGACTGTGTCACCAGTTTCTGTGTGGGACTTGCAGCCGCAGGACATGGGTACGTAGGTAGCAGTAGGACCATGGTTGTGCTGACTCCCCTCACAACCTGGCTCTGTGGTCTCAGGGAGCAACCAGACAGAGACACCAGCTGGTACCAACAGCTGCAGAAGCGGCACAGCGAGGGCTGGAGGCCGTGCGGAGAGTGGCCGGCGCTTCTGGCCGAGACGTTTACTGCCCTGTGCTCGCTGGAGATGTGCTCAGAACTTACCACAATTTCTCTTCCTCAGTCCCGTCTGTTGTCACTCTCCTCACGTTATATCACCTTATTCCAGGCTCCTCCCTTCGGTTAGCTTTGTGGTTAGGTGTCGTCTTCAAAGTAAACACCCCCCTACGCACACTCAGTCCTCAAACTGTCCAGATGGTTACAAGCCCTTGCTATGCTCCTTGTGTGCATCTTCAGCCTTTCCTCCGTCATGCTTACTGTCTTCTCCTGTTAGGCTTTGGGAGAGATCCCTGCTGCATTTCTGTACTTGTAGAGGTGCCTAGCACTGTAAGCAGACACTGTAACCATTTTGTACTTAACCTGTTGGACTGCAAGAATAAATACAGTTGTTACTACTGCTAGTATGAATGTTGGAGACCTGTGTCTGGTTTGCTTAAATCTACAGGAGACAGACAACCACAGTGTGGCACATAAATATCTCCCTTAGCTGAGCATCTGAGTTTCAGATTCTCTTCTTAATACCTATCTGCTTTTCCTTCTTCTAAATTATTTCCAGTTTGATACGTTTTGGTCCATTGTTTCACCTTGAAAGGCCACTGGTTTTGGGTGTCAGTGAACAAAAACCTTCAGTGGATTTTTGTTCAAGACCCTTAGTTTTAATTTTGTAATTGTGACCAAATTTCTGTCAAAGCCGTCCCTAAAAATAAACAAATCCAGACAAATGGTTGTATAATGTCGTATGTTATTAAATAGCTGTCAGGTACTGCGTCGTATACAATAACATTTCTGTGGTGGGTGACAATTGAAATTCCTATTGCATATGCAGCATTGAATTTTTAAAGAGCTTTTAGACACTTGGTGAAGTGCTACCTATTTTTTATTTTTACTGGAATATAAGTGCCTTCAGCTATGCCAAGAAGCATTGAAGTGGTATTACATTTTGAATCATTTCAATGTTCTTTCCTATAGTCTTGTTTTCTAAGACTTATTTACTTCTTAATATAACTATAGTAAATTTAGTGTTTCCAACAAGCATTATCACCTTATTGAACCTGGAACATAAGCTCCTAGAGACAGGGGAATTATAAATTTTTTTTTGTAAAACACAAAGCACATTTACAGCACTGTAGGTGTAATGCACTTGTATAAAGGAAAGTTAAGTTTTGTGGTGTGTATTTTCAATGTCTCCCCCACACCCCCTGCCTTGATGTATGCAACTTCTCCTAAAATTAGTCCTGAATTATGTGGTCCCCCTTTGGTCCAGAGCTCCATTCAGGTTACTGGATATCTGTGTACTTATAAGGCCACAGCAAGAAATACAGTACACAGCAGGGCTGGCCTTCAGTGAAATTCTGTCATGCCTGCATTGCTTTGAATAATAAGTTTGCTTGCTAAAATGTTCAGAAATAATTTTGTAGATCTGCGGTAACTGTTGCTTGGGATTTTATATTTTCACCTCTCTGTATGCTTTTTTTTTTTTTTTTTTTTTTTTTTTTTTTTTTTTTTTTTTTTTTTTTTTTTTTTTTCTCCATACAAAAATATCTCTGTCCTTGTTGCGGTTGCTTCTTTTAAGATACCTGAGACAGTAACTGTGTGAAAAAGGCAGTTGCTACCTCTGCATATCCTCGTGGACCTGATTCCGAGATCCTTGGGGTGTCTGGTGCTTAAGCAGGAATTCATCAGGAGTTTGTGCATAATGAATATTGAACACGGATAAAAGTTGCAGGACTTCATTCTAGGAGGTGTTTTGGGAACTCTCTAAATTTATTTTCTTATATTACTATAATATTCAACAGCTGTGACTCTCCTGTTTTTTCAAAATTAATACCACTGCAACTCTGTGTACGCTGACACTGCATGATGTCTTAGTGCCTGCAGTAATGTTTGAGCGACTGCATGAGTTAAAATCCAAGAGTATTTGTAAGTCCTGGAACAGAGAGATTCAGGGAAGTGGAAGTGGCATAGTTCGGAAGCAGGTTAGGAGTTTTGAAGTTAAGCCAGCCAGCATGTATGAAATGGATCTAGGGCTGCATGCCTGGAGTGAGAAATACAACTCTCCTTCCTCAAGTCACCTTCTTAGCCAGTATCCAGTGTTTTTTCTGCATTTTCTGTTCCCTTGCATTTGTGGTACTGTGACACAGACCATTAGAAGGATGAGCTAACAGCACTCCATTGGCTTTTCTGGGCATATTCCTTTATGCATCATCCCTTCTTTTTCAATGCAAAAATAGATGGAGCAGGGCGGCAGCAGGAGAGCTAAAACTGTTCCTGAAAGTTAAATCTTTCACGTTAAACTCTAGTTTGCCATAAGATTTGTTCAAAGACTTATGTGGCTAACAGTAATAAGAAGATTGAAATGTGGCTTCCCGCTTTGCTGAATAGTTGCTTGGTCAGTAAAAGGGGGAAGAAATGGTGGGTTTGTTCTTCACAATAGCTGTGTTGCTTCTGGCCAGAAGTGTCCTCTAAATTTCTTTCCCTCCCTGCCTGCATGGACTGTCAGACTCCTTCAGCTCCAACGTATTACCCTGCATTATTGCACTTCCACTGCAGTTCTCCTCTTGCCTGGTTTGGGTTTGGAGTTTACCAATATGGAGAAAGGAGCCAATGACTGGTGTCAGTATAAGACGCCTTAAGAGGAAGAGGGTACCCTTTTATGGTGCAGTGATGGACTGGCTCCCCAGTGTAACTTGGTAAACTCTCTATGGAGAGAATCACAAGTTCTCCTGCATGTTTAAGCCTACTTTGAGGGACTTAATCTACTGAGAACCGAGTGGAGTGTGAAGCTTAGCAGGAGGTAATAATGTTACTTTTGTTTACAAAGAAGCACAAAAATCATTACAAAAACTGAGGCAGCTGAAGTTATAAAATGTAGCCTCTCTGGCTTCTTATGAACTAGACAAGTTTTTGAACCGTGGGAAGTAGAGACTGTTTAGTGATAGGTCTCTTCATGGAAATGTGAAGGTTCGGAAGTAGTGATGGTTGTGCTCAGTGGTGGATATGTAGCATTGCACCCTTAGATGTACCCTTCCCTTTGACTAGAAGCAGGCTTTTATGCTTTGCTGTATTTGAGGTAGAGCAATATCGATAGTATCTCTTACCCTTAAAATGGGGCATTGGTTGAAAATGGATTTAAACATGTGTTTGAAGACATGTTTCATACAGCACTAGAGTTTTATCTGCAAAGCTTGTCCAAGTCTCTGGGTTCTCTCTGTTTTGGTATCGTGCTGTGGTGGGATTCAAAACCACCAAGATGTGACTCCAGCTGAGCTATTGAAGAAGTAAAACCAGAAGAGGCTCCACTTGTTTCTATTCCGAAGCAGAATCCTTTGGTCAGACGCACCTGCCCTTAACAAGACCTTTAATAAAGAAGGGGAAAACTCCCCCCAAGATAAGGGGGGGATTTTGGTGTCCCCTCCAACAAGAAGCAAAAGCTCTTTTGGGTTGGGGAGTGGGGAGAAAATGGCTCCCTCTGGTCACAGTTCTTTTCTGGCTCTGCTCTGTTACACAGGCATCAACTTTACGCCAACGTTCATTCCCGCCATTTTTTAGAAGTTCAGTTTTCATTGCATTCCAGCCTGATACTAGAAATGTATAAGAAGGAAAGAAGAGGTCTTTATCCATGTACCTCTTTCCCGATTTCTCTTTTGTATAGATAAGAGCATAAATACATGTGTACATATATTTAAATGCACACACATCACAAAACCCAGGTATATAACTAAACACACTCACTTAACATAAAAAGCTGAAAGAAAATTTAAGCTTTGGGAACTGCTTGTTTATTTGTTAGTGGGGAAAGAGAATCTGGAGCTCTTGAAAAAGAACTGCTACTGTACTTGCACTAAACCACACTGAACAGTAGGAGTAGGTAAATGTGACACCTTATTTTTTTTCTACTGTCCTAAAGGTTTTTTACTGTTCTGTTCCCAAGTGTTTCTAATTAAATGCTGTTTTGAGGCATGTGACTTATGAATAGTATCCAAAATTTGAGAACGAACCAGGAGTCATTTGCTCAGTTATTGTTTACTATAACAGACCCTCAACTTATTTTGTAAACAACATAGCAGTAATAAAAAGGTGCTGGTTTGTCCACATGAAATTATTAGTGAGGAGTGCATTTATGAATATTAAATCTGAGTAGAGAGATATTTCAAAGATGCTGTGTAGTTAAAGTTTCTGTTCATGAGTTGGGAGTACCTTTCTTAAATGGACAGAGGAATGACACTTTTGTGGTGGTGATAAGTGGGAAAGGACTTCTGGGTCTTACAATCAGGTGCTTTAGGAAAGAGGCAAATGGTACATTTTCTGATCTGTTGAGAGTGTTATAGCAAATATGGCAAAAATGTATGACTTCTGTTGAGAAAAGTGAAGAATGAGTAATAACCTGTTCAGGAGTGAGCATCGGCAGAGTAGACACTCAGAAAGTAGTGTTTTTTGAGAGTAAACTAAATCATCCTAATTTGCTTTTACCGGAGAGATGACACCTGTGGGAGTGGGACTAACAGCTTCTGTGGTCTTGCTCCTTGGAGAGCAGAGTTCCTCAGTGTCGTGTGAATATGCTCCATCCTAGGAGATCCTCACAGAGACTTTGAGGTTTCTCTAGACTTCTTTTGTTAATGAATTATATGTCATTCCCCCTTTTTAAGTGACAGAAACAGGTCCTCTTCCTGGGTACACTAGTTAATCCTCTGGACTTTGGAATCTTGCCCTGAATCCAAGAAACCGATGGGTTTTATTCTTTATCTTTGAATACCATTATCAAAGGTTCAAGTCCTATTTCTGTGATGTAAAACTAATTCATAGGCTTGCGCTTTGTGAGGAGTTATACGCAAACGTCAGGATCTTGCTGAGAAATTGGGACTATCCCATTGTTGTTTTCACAATAGAAGGGAACTGTTGTGTCAAATGTGCACTATAATACCTGTAACGCAAGTTTATACCTTACTCTGTTTTTACAAGCATATGTTATATCTACTGTCTGCACTAGGTTTAAAGGCTGACAGTGAATTACAGAAGAAATTTAATGCAATGTATTAGACACTCATATGACCGGCTCTAGTCTCAAAAAAGGTTGTTCCCTTGACATGGTGAGCTTCAGAAATTGATTCGGGTGCACTGAGAATTGATTTTTAGAAGTCTCTCTAGCCTTATGGCACAGCAGTGAAAAGAAAGCTCAATAAAAGGATGTTGTAAAAGCAATCTGGAGTAATAGACAGTAGCTAAGATCAAGGAAATTGGAATAGGGGAACATTCAAGGGGCACTCTCACTTTGAATTTGTGTTTTAACTGTTTAGGAAAACAACATGATAGCAACGGGCAGTTTAACAGAACTTTTTTTTTGCTATTAGATTTTTTTTCTCTTTTATATTAGGTTTTTTAGAAGGGTGAATAAACCATGGTACCAAGACATTTCTCATGCCTGTTCTTTCTTCTTTGTTCTTCTTCATTATGTCTTTCTTGCTAAGATGTCTTATGTCTGAGTTATTCTGGTAGTATTTTTTATTAAATGATTGTCTGTCTAGGGAAGAATACACACTACCAAAGAAAATGGTGTAGTAGGCTAAACAGAAGTTGCTAAATATGCCGAACAAATTAACTAAAGACTTAAAGAGAACACAATAAAACAAATTTCAAAATCACAAACAAAATATATCTTGTCTACTCTCTCCTGGTCAAGAATAGTAACTACAGGAATAGGTTTTTAACTTTCCTGGGGTATTGTGATTTTTATTTTTTTTTTTTTTTTCAAATTGATGCAGTCCATTTTTAATATTTTAGCTTGCATACTGGAGGTCAGTAGAAGCTAAATCTGGAGGAGATTATAGATAACCACTTGAGACAGATTCTGGGCTACAACACTAGACTTTAACATGCAAAACCACTTGTCAAAAATCTACCTTCAAATAACTGAGAAATCCCTTCTTCAGGTAAATTGAAATTTATGTTGTACAGGGCAATGAGCAGATTACTGCTAGTGTGGCAAATCAGGATAACTCAAAACCTTTGTGGCAAACTCTAGGTTTTATTTAATGTATTTTCTTAACCTGAACTGTGTAAGGGAATGCGAATTGTTTGCACATCTTATGTGAATGACAGGAGACTAGCAGGACTTTAGATGGATGTTTAATGAAAAATTTCCAACTCTGAGGAGCTGCACTTCCCAATGCAGTTCTTGAAGCAGCAGCTGTGATGCAGTGCATGCCCTCTCCTTGCAGAGGAGACAGTCAAGACCCAAACAGGTAGCAATTTCTGTTTAGCAGAGGTTGTTTCTGTAAGGAATTGAATGCATTAGGGGTACCTAAATAGGCACTAGTCAGTTCAGTCCACTGACTTCAGCACAGGCAAAAATGCATGGGGTTCTTTGGAGGTGTGGCGTTAACTAAGAATAATGGATAAAAGCATTGGCCTGTCAAGTCCAGTATCTTGATGAAGAGTTCTTACTGTTATCTCTTTATCCTCTGGATACATCATTCAGTTTTGTCCCGCCCTTAGACACCTTTTTTTTGTTTTTTAGCTCTCTCCTGGGATTGTTTTATGAAGCGATTTTCTCCACTGAGCATGCAAGCATGCTCGTTAGGATTTGATATGTGTAAGCCACGTATTTTATATGGTGGATGTGTTTGTATAGGATTCTTATTGATTTTCTTGTGTTCTAGTCGATGATGAAGTGAAGCGATAATAAACCATGTATGTGCCGGGTTTGTTTTCTTACCTCCGCTGTGACTTGGACATGCCATTGTAATTTTTTTAGATATGCCAAGTGCAGTGGAAAAGTAATCCTTCTCTCAGGTAAAACAACATAGGATTACAGCAATAACTGCTGTTAGCTACTGCATTTGTCCTTTGTAGCTAACTCTTGTGTGCTGAGAATCCTGCTCACTTCAGTTTTTCCTTTCACATCATATAAAGGTTTTGGATCTTTGTTCATAAAGGGCTTATTCCTGTTTCCAGTGAAGCCAATGCTAAAAGTCATATTGGTCGAAGGGAAGGTTAGAGATAACCATCTAAAATGCCATGCAAGTATGAAATTATGTCAGAACACATTAGTCTTTACATGTGTGACAAAATGTTGCTTATCTACTTACCGATGTTTCTGAAGCAGTCTTGTCAGTGTGGTATTAAGATGATAGCATCTTGAGAATAATTTGCTTGGCATTGGAAACTTGTGCTACCCAACTTGCCGGTAAGCGTATTGTTTTATCCATGCTGCACGAGCTAGAGTACCTGCAACTGAACTGAAGTGCTGTCCTATACCATTTTTTTACAGGTACCCTGTGTGTGCCCAGTAAGGCAGAACTGCCTGTAGAAGGCTGTTACTAGCTGCCGCTTGCCAAACAATTCTGTCCTGAAAGGTGCTGGGAGTTTTCAATCTAATGATTACTTGTTTTCACCCGAAGACCATTAACTTCAGATTTGTGTAGTTTCTGTGTATAAAACAAATGCTTATATTGCGGGGCATATTTTCAGCCTCCTGAATGCCAACTAGAGAATGTTTAACCTATTGTGTTCAAAGACAGGGTTAAATTCCCTTCATCATTTGCTTAAAACCGTGGGGTCATTAATCCTTCACTTCCTGCTTTTCTCACAACTTGAGGATTGCGAATAAATTCCCTGCTTTGATGGAAAGCATCACTTTAAAACCTCACTGAAAAATAGAAAATAAAGTTGGAACCCTACATGCTCCATCAGTTAAAACTGCAGTCTCAAAGACGCTGGTGAAATTCCACAGTGTAAATGTGGATGTAGAGCAGGCTGGAGGTGTAACAGCCATTGTCACCAAAGACCACAAAGAATTGGGGGGGAGAATCATATCATGAACTAGGATTTATTTGTACTCTCTAAGAGGATGCCTTACCTAATATTAATTAGCACATTTCCATTAAAATAATAATGACATAGCTAATTATCGAAAAATATTTTCAGGTTCCCTAAAGAAAAAATAGTCTAAATCTAGAAAAAGAAAAACTTAATTTGACCAATGGAAACTCGTATATTGTCAAGAAAAAACAAAACGAGGACAATGCCACAGACTGAGGGCACGTTATTGCCTTCTTGAGGTTTGGGTCAGTATCCTGAAACAGTGGCTATGCAGCTCTGCTCCAGGTGAGTCAGGACCAGGTCTGTCAAGTAATAGAACTTAAACAAACGTTCTCCTCCACTTGGTCATTGAAGTCTGGGCATGGCATTTCCTACCTTTTTTGAACTTAACTTTTTTTTTCTTTTTTTTTTTCCATTTTACTTCTTTGTTCTGTATCTGAAACTTAAAGAATAAATAAAAATAAACAAGTCTATTTCCTGCTGAGTAGAAAATGCATCCCTCCTCCCAGGGCTTGCTTAGGGTCAGTAACAACTTCTGCGAGAATGATTTATTGACTTCTCTACTCTGACCAGAATTAAAACTGTCACCAAAGGGCCTGTAGTCCCTAGACACCAGCTTGGCCTTCTCAGTCAATCTGCCAGAAAGACGGCTTTAGTTACATAGCAATTAAAAGACTTATTTCATGGTGAGTAGCTAAAGGGAAGCGGAGGGCAGAGAGAGAAAGGTTAACGCACTGAGGCAGAAATACTACAGAGCACCAATTCTGTGCTTATATAGAAGTCTCTCCTTTCCCATCATCTCTCCCTGCTGTTCATTTTCCACTTTTACTTTGACTTATGATTTATTGAACCATCTTTGGGAACCTTGGAGGCTTTCTGAAAATGGCTAAAAATGCTAGAAGTTTACTTCATGGCATTTTAAACCTAGCTTCATGAGGGATCAAGGCCTATGTGGTCATGAACAATTTTACCATCGTTGGTTGTCTTCCTTCTATTTCAATCCAGACTTGACAAGAAAGGGAACGTTCTCCACAGAGCAGGGTAGGGGGTGCCTTTAGTGCTCTGCTGAGAAGACGGCATCAAGGTATAACCTTTACCTGGGCACTAGAGACTACAGGTGAAAAAGGTCTGTTGTGAAAACTGTAACTTAAAGGAGATTTCAGGTTTGCAGCTCTTTGGAAATGAACTGCCACACCAACCGATAGGAAACCTGACTTCTTCATTTCCTTTTCTTATGGTCCTACTTGTTTTGTGATCAGCCTGCTGCTTAACATCCCTGGAAAAGAGCTGTCCCTGTGGAAATTAATGCAATGTCTATGTGAATATCAAAGGCATTTCATTAATAGAATTCTTGTTGGAACCCAGCTCGTGCAGAATCAAAGCATTAGGATTCTCTTTGTTTTGCCTTTATGGTGGTTTTGGAGAATTAATGTCTTCTCAGGCTGTAATCTTCTGCGCTGTTATACACCAGGGAGGAAACAATGCTTTTTGCATGGCTGGCTGAAATTCTGTGCTATTGGCTTGTTCTCTTGTCGCTCCATGACTGGTGTGTCGTGTGATGGACCCCAGGCCCTCAGGTCTCACAGAACTGCCATTCCAGGAGCTCTTAGCGAACCACACTAGGTACGTGGTGCTTGGCTGCAGGGATGGATTGTATCAAGAATTTGTTCAGCAGACCTGAGAACAGCCCTTTCTTAATGATAGGGCAGCCAGTTTTTAAATGGTTTTGTAGAAGGACACTTGCAGACTTATTTTTTAGCCCCGGCTGACTTCCTGTGGTGAAGAAATGGTGTCAGAACCCAATACCACAGTGGCACTGTGGGGACTGAAACGTTATTCAAGGCCTATTTTGCTAGATTCAGTAAGTGCATACATGTTTTTATTCCAAATGGATATTATAAAGAAAATAATAAGCTTCATTTAACATGTTGATCACAAAGGGGTTAAATGACATCTCAGACCCGCCAAGGAAGCCTGTGACATAGCTGTGAGCTGAACTCCAGATTTCTGCATCTCGGCATAGAGTTTTAATGAACAGATCCTACAATTATTTTACGAGGGGAGCGTTCCTCTCTGAAGCACCTGTGTGCTAGACTGGCTTTAGTCTCGTGTGGACTAGAGAGTAGACCTTTTTCTTACTAAATCAAATTTTGGTGGAACTTAATGCCCAAGTATATTTGAGATTTATAGCAAATAGTGAAGTCCATCCGAGTTTCACCTACCTTAGTCTGCCAATGCATCTTAGTTTGCTTGTTGCTGGAGCAAAGATGTCCTCTGTCTCAGAGCTGCAGGCTGTTCTACCTGTCAGAGAATTTCATGTGAGGTGGGCTAAGATCCCTGAGGCCTGTTTAAGAGGACCAATTTAGTTTAATAACGTGCCTACTAATCTGAATTTGAAATAACTCACAAGGTTGGGTTTTTTTAGTGCACAACTTCACACATCCACAGAGTTCTTAGTGGAATGTCCATTTATATCACAGCAAGCAAAGTGTAAAAAGACTTCATGGCAAAGAGGGAAGTTAATGGCATTGTAAATTAGCAGCCTTGGATAAAAACGTTAACAATTTTGACTTACAGTGTTGTTATTGAACCCATCCTGTTAAGAGATGAGGGCTTCATCCTGTCCTGACAATATCACTGTAGTTTACAAACTCTGTATGGCAAGGACACTATGTTGTCAGACCTGAAATAACAGCTGGAGCTACATTCTGTCCAGGATGTTTCCTATTTTATCAAAGCTGTTTAATATACATTAAAGTTCTTTGGGAACTGAAAATCTCCGAAGCTGTTTTCTTCTCCAGCATGCAGTGGAAATGCACCTCCCTGCTATGGATGCATTCATTGTTCTGAACTCCCCACGTTGTGTGATGCCGAAGAGGAGTTCTAGAGATGGCAGGATGTTGAGTCTTGGGAGTCCTGACATTTGGTGATGCCACCAAATGCTGTGTGTCTGTAAATATGAAAGTTCATGTTAGCTTTACCATACCTTTCAATGCCATGGAGAGTTGATCAACATAGATTTAACTCTGCATATAATTATAAAGAAAGAATCAGAGTCCTGGACTCCGCTTCTATTCTGGTCCTCTCAAAGACTGTGTTCACATACTAAAAGGTCACCACCACCCAAACTGGCACCAAGCTCAGTTAAATTATTTGTTTTTCATTTGAGGAGACAAAGCTCTGTCAGAGTTGTATGTTGGAATAGCTCTGTAAACTGAAGTTTTTGGAAGTAAAATAAAGAATAAACAGCACTTTAGGGACATGATTTCATCTGAAATGAGAAATTGTTTTAAAAGCAAAAAACCCACAAAAAAAGCCTACAAAAAAGCACTGAAGTCAACCCCTCACCAAACTAATTATTTTGGGAGAACAGAATAAGTCAGAACATTCTTCAGGTTTTTTGTTAAAATGGCTTATAGTGGAGAGGACCAAAAATTGCTCAAAATAAATTTTAAAATTCCCAAAGTAGCACTTTAAGAGTCAAATGTTCATGGTAACTTATTAGTGCCATCTTGTAACTAATTCCTGGATCATTGTGCAGTTGAGGTGTGTGATGTGGATGATGCCACCAGAGATGCTCTCGCCTTTCCCAGCTACCTCTTGTCAACATTCGAGTGCTGCTTTCTTTCCTGGGCTAATGGCTAGGTATCTGTGTCTACATTTCAGGTATGTTAATATGTGTTATACATGTCCCCGAACAATTGACAATTTTTCATTTTCAGGTTTGGACTAAAAAGTTAGCAGATAATCCTGCTGAAGATGAGGTAGAAGTGGCGTTGTCAAACTGATGATGCAGACAGTGGTTCTTATTCTAACTCGCACACAGCCCGATTTGCTGTGGAGATCGAGAGGAAGGTCATTAGCCCAAAACAAAGCTGGTTTTGTGGCTTGTTAATGCTTGTTTATTAATTTTGACAAAAGGTATGCATGGGCCCTCAAATACAGATCCTCTCTAGGTCTTCATTTATAATCAGCCAAAAAGAGGCAGGGCTGGGGGTAGAGTTAAGGGAGAATTAAAAGATCAGTTCTGATCAAACCAGACTTAAAACCAAAGCCAGAAAATCTCTGCTTTGAACCTGTGAAAAATACTGTTTCCCTTGTTAGCACTCTTCTAGTTTCTGTAAACACAAATCTACCCAGCTCGTGACTTCTGCGTCGCTTCTGTCATTGCAGCTTCACCTTTGGGTAAGATGAAAGGCAGAAACTCTCAAAGGGACCATCCAACTGACTAGTAGAACTAGTTGTACCATAAAGTTTCTTTTAAAATAAAGACCTTTCAAGTTAATCCTGGAAGTGGGTGATGATACTCATAAGTGGTCTCTTAATGAAATATGTTTCCTATTATAATTTTAAGGTTTCATCCAGACTCATCAGATTTTAATTCATTGGAAATACAGTTTTGACTTCTTTGGACAGTGGATGTGACCTTTAGTGAATTTTGTGCTTTTATGAAACTCATGCTTCTCTGAAATAATAGGTGACAGAAGAGAGCGAGGTCTTTAATTTGTTATAAATTTTACTCTGAAACGATGCATGTCAATGATCATTCTACAATGTAAAGGAGTGTTGGCAGCAAATGATAAGAAATGTCAAGGAAAGGGCAGAAATGGGGAAAGGATTTTAACATACTGGTATCATGCTATGTCCTCTTTTTGATAAGCTGTAATGACAGTGGCTGTCAAAGCTGTCAGGGTACTGAAGGGCCCTTTTGGAGATGTATCTCTCCATTATTGACAGGCGAGGGAGAGTGTCTGCATGTGCCCATACACACATATGTGGAAGGATAGAGTTTGATCCCTTTTATTCAGAAAAGATGAAATCTTAAGTGATGTTCTGATTCTCATTTGTAATTACTATCTTTGGTGCTGTGTGCATGGCCATTTCTTCTGCACCCATGCTGTAGTATTAGGGAGCTCGTGTAATTATAGATCAGTTAATGGACATCTGTTTTGTATACACTATGTGAATCTGTCTGTTCTAATCTATACCTATGACATGTATTCCTCCAGAGGGATTTTAGTTAACTGTAAGGCTTTCTAAGAAAGGGATGAAAAAAACCTTTGCTTGCAATGTGTTTCCAGAACTGCCGCAGTAGAATATTTCACATTCAGATACTATTAGGTTCTAACGTCATCCAAGAGTGGGTGAGTTTTAGCGTGGAAGCATGCTCAGTACCCTGTCTTTATGCCCCAGCTTCATGAAACATTAATTAATTGAGATGTTGAAATACAAGCAAATGCCCTAATGTAATTGTGTTTGGGATGAGGCCTTTGGGCAAATTGAGATAAATGAGGGATGGAATTGTTGTCAAAATCTTGAATTTTTTTGATTGGGTGGATTTGCCAGTTCCCTACTACATCTACACCCTGACTTTTAGTGGGTCAGTGTCCTTTGCTCTCTTGCTTTGAGCGTAATGCTAAAATGTTCTCTGCTACCATAATTCCATGGAAATGAGAGAATTTGCAGGAACAGTTTGGTCTTTTATTTTTCAGAAATGTAAGTGAAACGATCTTGCTAATCTTGAACTTAAGCTTGTAGTCACTGCATGAGTTTAACTTCTGGTTGTTCCAACATGAGTTTTGCCAGAGTAAACAAAGTGAATTTGAGAAGCACTTAAGGAGCATATGGGTAGAGATTTGTGGAATGTGAGATGAAAGTACCTGGGCTGTGGGGAGAAATATTATTTCGATTTGAAAAAATAACTACAAGGAAAGAAGCAAATGGCACACACAACTATTTTTTTTTTTCTTTTCTCATTCTGGTGACTCCAGTAGTGTATGTTGTATTTCTGATGAAACATTTTTAAAAAAACATCTGGTGTGATAGGTTCTCCACTCTTCTTACAGGTTGAGAACTGTATACATATGTAAAAGAACAGTAGGCATACAGTTTGGCAGCATCAGTATTCAGGTTCACCGGTACAAACGGCTCTGAAGCATTCTGCTTGATGGCTGATTAGTCATTTAATTCCCAGCACCTTGTACCTGGAGCCCTAGTGTAAAACTGCTGTGAAGGAGACACAGAAGCTAAAGTGTAACAGCGATGCTGCTCAGCTGGGTTGCAAAAGGAGCATCTTTAGCTCTCAAATTACCAAATAGTTCTTAGGAAAGTGGGAAATTTTGACTCAAATTCTTTGGAAATACCTCTCCTAAATCAACTCTCTATCAATTCTGCTGTTTGCTCAGTGGTGAAACGGCATTCCAGAGTATATTTTTTTTAATGGGATTTTTCTGTCTTCCTCCCCTCTCCTATATTTTTCTGATGCTCTAACATAACAGTTTTGAGGGAGAGCCTGTGGGACTGGATGGCAAGATTTATCGATTAGAATACATTAGAGATTATGCTGTAGCTAAAACTTGTGTGATCAAAGATGCGTTTATGATGGTGGTTTGTCAGGTCCTTTGGGAAGTACAGTTCCTATTTTTTGCACCAAAGAATGACTTCAACTCTTAAAAGGCAGAGGAAATACAAATGCAGAGGATCACAGTGAGGCCCTTAATGCAGGAGGGTGACTTAACAGTTGTTTATTATAGCTTTAAAAAAAAAAAAAAAAAATAGAAACAGGAATTCATTCTGTGGTGATTTCCCTGAACATTTCCTTATCTTTCTGGACTGTCATTTGGCCAGCTGCCCTCCGGAGTAGAACCACTCAGGCTGTGAAGTGCAATCTTCACGTTGCAGTAACCTGGGGGGCAGAGGGAATGGAGAGAGTTCCTCTTCATCTTCTTTTCTCTAAGGTAAGACTGGACTGGCAAAGCAAGGATTCCTGCTGCTTATTCTGTGGCCTAGCCAGCCATCTTCTGCCTGCTGACACACAAACAGCTGCTCTATATCCAGGGTATTCATACTCCTGCTGCTGCTTAACAATACAGCAAAAGCTTGAAGCATTTAGGGCCCCTGCACTTAGCCGTCCTTCCTGTGTTTACATGACCTGTGTATGTAGAGATGAAGATCCCTACACTAAGCGTTCAAAGGGTTTGGGGCCTTGCTAGCCATTAGGAGTGGGAGATACATCTAACGGTTCAGTCAATGCTTTGCTGCCTAGTTCAGAATGTGGTTACATCCCAGTCCTGCCGTCCAAAGGCTTGGCTGGAGTGCGTTTTACTTTTCACTCTATGCAGCTGTACATATCTGATGAAACCAAATAGTACAAATGTTTCCTGGCACTGCCGAGACTGGCGGAACAGAAGGCTCTTGTCTGCGGATTCTGGCCTTGGTACTGCAGCTGATGTAGGTGCTGTAAACCAGGAATAGGTGCCTCTAGTCCTGCAAGCACAGTGGTCTAGAAAGAGTTTTTACAAAGTGCTAAAACAATGCTGACCTAAGTAGATAATTTTAGAGGGGGTAACTAAAGTAGGTTTAACAAGAAACAGCTGTTAAAGCTGCTTAAAAAGGTGTTTGGTGAACTAAGAACATGTACTGGAGATGAGGAGTCAGAAGGGATCACCTGTCACTGGGAGTGCAGGGTCTGAATCCTAGACATGGCACGAATTTTATCTACATGCAACTTAATGTTGAATCCTCTCTCTTTTGAGAGTCCAAAGATCTTTGGTTTGGTTCTAAAATTTGGTTTGTGTTTGAGAGGACAGTGGATACGTTATTAATGACAAATTAAATTGCAGGCACTAACACATGACACAACTCTTGAGAGGTGGTATCACAAGGGGAGGCTTTAGAAGGCCAAGTGAGCAGCTTTTAACCATGAACTTCAGTGTCCCTTGCTGCCAGAAACCTTCAGCTGGTATTTCTTCTGTGGTATGTAGCAACTGTGCCGACACCTCAAGGCTTGATCCTTAGACCTGTGAAGTCAGTGGCCCCGCTCTCGGGGGCATCAGCGATGTAGGACCGGGGTCAGAAATGGCAATGCCCTGCCTTACTGGAGGTGTCGTCGTGTCAGCCTCTGCGACAGGGCAACACATCCTCAGCCTACTTCGTAGCTGCTGAATAAATGAATCAGGACTGTCTTTCTGTTTTGCATTTGGTTTGTGTTTATTGAAATCGGCATTATACGCTTGTGGTTTGAAAAAGTAACACTTCGGTTCCTTTTAATAATGGAAAACATCTATCTAAATCTATCATGTAGATATTATTTAACAAACATTTCCTTCTCCCTCCGCCCTTTTCCTTGTTTTGTTGTCACAGATGGTACCAGGCTAAGGATGAAGAAGAAATGGTAAGTTACTGAGTAGTCAGCCTGGGGCAGGTTAGTGAATTAAAATGCATGTGAAAAAAAGAAATGTTACACCAACACTTTATACATTATTGAAATAACAGGTTTTATTGGGCTGAGTATGTCTACACTGGTGTTTGTATAAATAGCTGTGCGGGAGAGAGATGAGTGGCTGCTTCTGTATTCCCATATTCTACTCACTAACTCATTACAGCTTGACATGGCTTTTGTTACAGTGCTGGCTGCGGTATTTTGATATGGCTTGTGGGGGAAAATGGGCAAGAGCAAACAATCAGAGAAGGTCTCCTTAACACTTGTAGGAGGATGAGAAGGGAGAGTGTAGCATCTTTTTGCAGTTTATGACATAATTTGTTAAAGAACCAAGATTTTCTTGCTCTCTGTCTGATAGATCGGCCAGATAAATGAGAGTGATAATAGCTCATTGTTTCCTGCTCTTTGAATGACGTTACTCTATTGTCTTAAAGCCTCCGTGGAGTGAACTTAACACAGTGGGCTTTGTTGAAACAAAAGCACTTGTGCCCCATGTCACCAAGAGAGCTACAGTGGAAATGCTAATTTGATAGCACTGAAAGTGTTTGAGGTGGAGCCAATGGGCTAAATCGGAGATCTTCAGCATCAGCTCTTTACAGCCTTTGGTTTTCTGGCCTGGGTGAAGAGCCTGTTTCCCAGGAACATCAATTTTTGTGCCTCGTCATTTCACCAATTGCATCATGCAGGCAGATTTCGAATACCTTAAGAGTAACCATAGTAACTGCAGGTCATTTAAAGCAGCTGAAAGGAAAGGAATTCCCTCCCTCATAAAACCCTTCAGTCAAACAGGCTCCAAAGTGCAGCAAGATTCAGATCCTCCACTGCCGCAACCTGGCAGTGCTCCACTGGGTTTCGGTAAGGTTCTATGGATTCGCACAGGTTGATCTGGTTCTAAAACTATCTACAGAGCAAATCGGCGTAAGTGGGTGTAGCTTCCCCAGGAGGAGCGAGCTGTGACTGCTGGCACAAGGACAGATTTGTGTCTTTGTGCCTGTGCCTGCCTGTCTGCTCAGGCAAGCACGGATGTGCCCGCTCCCTTCTCTTCTCAGCTCCCGAAAAATGTCATGTTTGTTATCTGACACAGAACTACTGTTGCTCTTGTGCTCTTATTAGCAGAGCTATGCCAAAGCCTCTGGTTTTACTTTGGCAGAGTTTCTGTAGCCAGGTTAGGATGGGTTAAAAAATCTAATCTTGAATGTTCGGAACCAGAATTTTAATGCAAATGGATAGGCCCAAGTCCAAGTGCAACGTGGTACAGTTGGCTTTTGTTTAATATCACAATGTCATCCATGTAAGAACACAAGGAATACATCAAGTTTGAGCTGTCTTTTTATTGTGACAATGAAAAAAAAAATCTAAATTTCCCTTTCACTCCTAACCTTAACTCCTCTTACCTACAGTTCTTGTACTTTGTCTGTTCCCTTTGTTTACTAAACTGAAAATCAGGGTGCTGTACTGTTATGGAGGCCCTGAATGTTTTATTGGCAAGATTTATCTACCCATTCACTTACTGATTCATTGAATAATTCTCCCAGAGTCATGTTTACATTGATTTCAGTGAAACACAGTGCTGGTGGTTCTAAATGTCAGTGATTCTTGTATTTTCTTCTGCAGTGATCTCTTTGTCTTTACTTTGAGTTTATAATGCAACAGGATAAATGCATTTAATTTTAGATTCATCATTTAATTGTTAACTTTTCTGAAAAAGACAAGGACTAAGCTAAGGTAAAATTCAAGTAAACATTTGTGCCTAACTGCTAAGCTGAATGCACTAATGAAGCGGCTATGTACTGACTGGAGATTTTTGTATCTGTGATGGTTGTTAAGAAAACTGTTTTATCTGCAAGAATACTTTGTCTCATTTGGCATATCAGTGAGAATTTAAAACCAAACTAAATTTTGAGTCTATTTATAGTTTTAATAGCAGAGAGTATCTTCCAACGTCTTTCATTCAAAGCTAGTATTTCAAATCTTGTTGACTCTGAGTTACTAGACTTCCAAAACCCAATTTACTAATAAGGAGTGATTAAGAAACAGATTTAAGTATTGGCTATTAGAAGCTTGTTGTTTGGCCATACAGCATTAGCATTTTCAGTTCTTTGGAGGCACACAGGCACTTTTTGAGGGGTTTGTGCTTAAAAGATTGTTACAATACCCCTAGTGAAGTCCAGGCATTCTCATCCACTGTTGGGCTAATCTGGAGACAAGTTGGATGTTGACTGAATTGTTTATTAGTTCCTTCGAATTTGATCACCACCAAAACAGTATGCGTTTTTCGTTTGCATCATTCTTTCCCAAAATTATTCTAATGAATGAGTCTCTAAACCCCTTCCATAATCAGACTTTCAGGTATTTTTCCTGCCTGTGTTCCTCTGGTTGAGCAGTCTTCACCAGCTGACCCTTTTCTAGAGGGCTGTCAGCAGTCGGTAGTACCTTCTTGCAGCGATGGGATTTCTGCTGACTCTTTGACTTCAGTACAACTGCAGAGATCAATAGTCTCTGTGTGGCAGTGTGCTGAACAGGCAGGTTTTGGAGCCACCCAGGAAGAAGGGTGTAAAGCTCCCTGACCTTGTGTAGACAGAGAAGGAGTGAAGGTGACATACCTCTTGGCAAGGAAGTGGGAATAAAAAGGAAAGGTAATATGTATTTGGGACATCTTTATCAATGGTTACAGGAACTCTGAATTTGGGTCTCATTTTTCCTCTGTTAAATAATATTGTTATCTTTCTGACTGTGTAGTGGTAGTGTTTTCTCTCCCCTTGCTACCGCAAAAGTTTGCTCAGTTGGTGATAAAGTTCTCTTTTTAGGTTCTTTGTTGTTCAATCTATTAGAATTTCATTATGTTAACTTTTTCCCTATAATGTACCAGAAAAGAAAATAATTTCTTATGGCTTAAGATTTCAATTGTGAAATTATAGCTCAATATAGGTTAATTAAAAATATATTAATATAGCTTAATATTTCAATTGTGAAATATTTCCAGCACCACCTGTTCGAAATAAATTCTTTTGCATTCTATGCTCTGTTTTATAACAAGATAGAGATGGAATAATTCAACTTTTAGTAGGACACTTAAGCATAATACAGTGCTGGGTGTCTGTGTGTCCTGCCCCCC
>NW_020799102.1:7693131-7707949 GCF_003259725.1 Athene cunicularia | reverse complement strand
CCCCCCCCCCCCCCCCCCCCCAAATTAACATGAATATTATGTAAATTCTCTCAGATTCAGTGATCTGAAATAATTTGAGCTTGGGTACAGCTTCTCTGGAATCTACAAATACTGATCCACAGCCATTGGTCACAACAGGTAGTGTTTTACTGACTTTGGTGATCTTGGGAGCAGGGAAAGACAAGCCAGCAAAGTACTGTTTGGCGGTGGTGGGAGTCTGGAGATAGTTATAGTCTGGACTGTTGTATAAGCAGTGAAGATTTTAGGGGTTAGGAAGAGATTTCATTATTTTGAGAAATAGAGAGGAAGTAATGGTTCCTTTACTGTATTTCATATAAGTGTATCTCATCAGATTGTGATAGTTTGAGAGCTAAGGTGGTCTTGAACTATTTCAGTCAAATTTAGAGAATTGGAATCCATCTCCAATCTCTTCCTTCTGAACTGTGCCTTATATTTCTGAATAATATCTGCAACCAGGTGCTACTTCTCTGGACTACCAGAGGTTGGCCAGTTGTGGAGCCAAAACATTAGATGAAGAACTTCTTGAAGAAGAAAACGTTTATACAGTGAGTAGCAATTTAGATATACCCTGCACATTTTGATAGGAAAATAAAACCACACATTTACACTTGTAGTCTCTGATTTTTTTACAGGAGTGATTTACAACCCTATTAACACTTGGCAGTCCAAGGTCTGGAGAATAATATCAAGCCATCTGTTTGTGCCCCTGTAGGGCTGCTTGCAGCCGTGATGCTGTGTTGCAAATACATTGCTGCAACTGGCATGCTGGATATCTTGTTGCATATCTTGGATCCTTTTTTTTTTGTTGGTTTATTTTTATTTTGCCTGCAGGGTGGTGGCAGATGTGCAGGATACACATGTGTTTTTCGTGTGATTGGCTATGCTGTAAATACTTGAAATTACAATCTGTGATATTTTTGGCTTTTCTTGGTATATAGCCTGAGAAAATGGGGAAGGAGCCTTCAAGGAAAGGCTGGCATGCACTAGAAACAAGAGAGAAATGCTGTTTCCCATAAATAGTTTTTGGGCTAATTGTCTTGCTTCTCTTGGTAACGTACTCCTCTCTTACTGGCATCATACTTGGATACTACACAAACTAACTGGGGGCTTAACTGACTTTAGGCTGAATTCTTTACTATGGATGCTATGCAGACTACTCCACAGCAAACAGAAATTCAGATATGCCCCACCACTCAAAGTCTCTCCATCTTTTTGGTTGTGGGTTTGTTGTTGTTGGTTTGTTTTTTCTTCCTATCTTCTCTGGCAACTCTGTGAGGACTGATGCTGTTCTTCAGTGAGTATCTTCAGAAAAGAACAATAAAGACGGATTGCAAGGAATGTTGGTGACATGCAGGGTTGCAAATCAAGTTTTTGTTCTTACCACACTTCCACAAACTGGTGAGATGTGTTATCTTTGGGATTAAGCTTTCCCGTGCTTGGTCTGTGCCAAGGAGCACAATATTGTGAAAAACCTGAGGAACACCCTTTACAGACCCTGTGTGGTTATTGGGGAAGGTGCACTAACAAAGTGTTATTGCTGCAGTTCCTGACTGGAGAACACTGCTGATGACTTCTGCTTTAAGCTCTGTGTCATTGCTCCTTTTGGCTCCGAGCTGTAGAGGGCAGGTTAAATGGGAGTAACACTCAGGAGGTGACTTGGGGTCAGCAGTGCTATAGGTAATAAAAGAGAGAAATGGGCAGATGATACAAACCCCAGTTTTCTGGTCATTAATGTGATATACCATGTAATCTAGATGCTTTTAATTATTCATTATGTTGGAAAGGTTTACAGTAACAGACAAAAAGACAGCATCTCAGAGCATAGGTTTGTGAAGCCATTCTGAACTGCAGAGTGTGCAGGAATTTGCCTACTTGTGTTTCGCAGCTTAATGAAGATTTGGTCCGTAGTGTCCCAAATGTATCTTGTGTTACTATCATTACTCATTCATAACCAACTGTATAAATGAAGACCTGGCAAGGAGAATATTCCTTGAAGGACTGCAGACAAGAGCAGGAAATTTCTTTGGGGATGATTTTCCTTATGCCTTACAGATGCCTAGAATTACTTTTTAAAAAAAAAAATATAAATAAATCTGTTGGAAATGGAGAGAGAATTGCAGTGGCAATACCTGGGTCTATTCAAGGTTGAACAGTGGATGATTTTTGAAAGTGTGTTTTAAGTTTTAAGGGTAGCTTTCTGTGCATACCTAACGCATACCTATACTTCTAAAACTGACATGTGCTTTTCCTGTTTTGTCAATCGTACACACAATCTGAGATCCCACAGTGAAAGCTGTCACATTTCTGTAATTTTTTTTTTTTATGTGGCAGGAAGGTTTGAATTCAAGTGGCTTCTGTTTCAGATGTAGATGCTGTGTTTGTGTCAGAGATGCAATGCATATGGAAGAGTTATGCCAGCGGAGTTTCCTTTAGCATTTGTGTGATGAAGCAGCTCTGGATGTTGCTGAGGTTTACCCTGGTTTTATGCAAAATCTTCAGGCTAGATCTGCCAGGCTAAACTGTTCAGTTTTGGATACTGAACTCACTGGGTCTTGTTCTCTGTCAGAAATCTACTCTGTTATGTTCCCTCTTGATGTCTTGTTCTGCAAATGTGTCAGTAAAGGTACAGACACAGTCTGTTAAATAAGGAAGGAAGGGAGTGACTTTCATGGAATCCATATATTTTCAGGTATGCAGATACTGGATAGGAAAATAAGGATAATGATAAAGAGAGGCCAGGCAGAGGCTTGGAACAGACTTCAGGAAGCCTTGCAAGGAGTTCAGCCAGCCCAGCTTCCTAAGCTTGCTTCTGAAGAGGGATGGGATAGTGAAGCCATTCAGGAATCCAGCTGCCTGTGTGGAATAGGTGCTTCTGGGCTGGCTAGTCCTGTGGGGAAGCACCATCTCCCTGCAGAGCTGCTCCGCCGCCCTTGGTGGTCTGTTATTCCAGTGGGGACCTTGCATAGAAGTAATCATTTAGATGCAGCTCGTTTTAGATGCAGGATCGTTCCCCACATCTGTGTGCTTGCTTGGGCACGCATGGCCACATGCTGATCATAATCCTGTATTAGTGATATTGCCAACCATTCCCCACAGCAACAGACACTGATGTCACAACTAGAAGATTATGCCCTCTTAGGAGATCTGGCAGGAGAGAAACGGCTGGATTAATAGGGCAGGTAGATGAGGAGAGAGAAAATTCTTTACTAAAGCCTAAGCTGTTATCTAAATTTTATTGGCCCTTTCACAGAAGAGCTGACAACAAACTTGGACAAGAAGCTCTTATAAAAGTTTTTTATTTTTGCAAGTCTAGTCATGGAATCAATCTATATATCTGTATCTGTTGATCTCACTTCCTCTTCCTTCATCCCTCTAGGATTTCTTCTGTATTAGAGCAAGTTTTCTTCCATGGATTCTTGGGGCTCCTTGCTTTATTTATTTAGTGTATAAACAAATGTTCTATTTGAGGGCCAGGTGGTGAGGAATCACAGCAGTTAACATTTGGGTGGGGTGGAGGAGTGATCCATGGGATTTCTTTCATATAAACTGTATGTTCCAAGTTAACTGAATGTCAGAACACTGAGGTGTGTTGCTATTCTGTGGGGAAATGTTGTTCATTTATATAATATAGCATTGTAACTGTAAAGATGAGATATTTTTATATAGCTTTATATTTGTATGTACGCATGTATCTCCCCTCAAAATCCTCTCTTATTTCCAGACCAGTACTTTAATCTGATCAATACTTCCTCAAAGGTTGCAGGCCAGGAAAGGTGTACTGTACATGTTGCTCTCAGGAACTTAAATCTGAACTCGTTGCATCTGTGACACATCTGCAGAACCCCTCTGAGTAACTCTGCTGCTTTACCAGTGTAATTGAGAGAAGGATTTGACTACCTATGGAATTTTTTTTAAGCTCCTGAGGGAGTAAGGTACCAGTTTTTACTGAAGAGCAATGGCTGTAGGGTGCTTAATTTTCTTAAACTGATTTTAAAAAATCCTAACCCAGTATGAATATTAACATTTGGATGAGAAATAAGGGTGAATTTGTGATCCCCAGTAAAACAGATTTGATTCAAAACTCACCAAAGGGAGGAAAAAAAAATCAACCATACTTTGATACAAATTGGTAAAGATTTGTGGACTTTAGTGGAGCTGCAGTGGTTTATACCCTCAATCACTGGGCTTAGGAAGTTTAGATTTAAAATTAAAGTATGTTCCCCACTGAGGCTCTTCAGAAATTAAGAGGAGATCAAGGAGAGAGGAAGTACAAAGGAAGAAGGAGGAAAAGAAGAAAGGATGTATTGGTATTTTGCAGACATTAGAACTACCTCCCACACTCTTGACTGAAAAAAAAAAAAAAAAATAAAAACACAACAAAGCTTTGAAAATGTTTTTCAGTATAGGATGTGAGGTTCCAAAGACTGTCCTCCGCGGGTGTTTTAGGATTTTAGAAAAGCACTGGTCTGCTCTTGTAGCTGAAATGCAGGGAGCAAAACTAGTTTACTGCACATCCATTTCTCACCTCTTTTTTTTGGCTTTCTGCATGTCACTTAATTGTGATGTTGTGCTGATGGTCTTCTGCTAAAAGGATTTGTACTGCCTGGGTTTGCCTCCTTTCATTTCTGATACGGATTCTCCCCCCTCACCCCCACCCTCCCCACATTAGCACAGCACTGGTTCGAGGTTTTCAGCCACCGTGTGAATAGTTCAGCTCGACCATTTGACTGTCACTGTGCTTTCGGACATGCCAGAGCCTGCTCCTTAAACTCAGATGGTTGTCAGTCACCCCTGTGCGAAGTCTGTTCCCAGATCAGTTGTGTGGCAGTAGCCAACCAGCGGAGGCTGTGTGGAGTGATCATTGGAACAGAGATGCTGCTTGTTTACAGAAGTATTAATTTACACGGCTAGATCAACAACATGTTAATCAGTTAAACCATGTGATTGTATTACCTATATTTCTTCTCTTTTCATTTTCTCCCTGGTGTTTTAGTTTCTTACTGACCGGTTTCAAATTATTGATGTTTTCATGAATGTTTATTAGAATTTTTTCTTGCCTTGTAATGTGGTTTTGGTTGTTTTTTTTTTTTGTTGGGTTGTTTTTTGGTGGGTTTTTTTTTTTGCATACGCTTTACAAATGCACATTAGGCTATTGAGTTGTACTGGAATGGGTGATTGTACACAAAGAAGAGACAAATCCATGTTCAGCAACAGCTTTTAGCAGAAATATGTTCGCAAAATTTATTCCCCTGCACATGGGAAGAAGAAAAATGATTCCTTGTGTCTGATTCAGTCATGCCTAACAAAACAAAGCAGATCACATCCTAAATTTGGAATGTCAAATCACAAGAAACAAGAATAATGAGAGAAACCACTGAATAGGCAATACGCTGGTAAAAATTACGGGATGCAGACAAGAAGTGTGAACTCTGTGAAATGTCTTAGCTGTTCCGAGTTGTTCGCCCAGGTCTGTTTGCGAGAGGCTGGTGTTGCGTGCCATGTGGATTAGGGGTTTAAGAGGCTCCATCATCCCTGGAGATCTGGTATCTCGTGCAGGCAGCGCTCAGGCTGCTTTGTGCACCTGCACGAAAACTCGTCTGCTGTAGCGGTGTGACCACATTACAAAGGGTGCCAGCGGAGCAGGGGAGAAGCGCTGACTGTACAGCTGCAAGGAGCAAAATGGAAAACAAACCAGAAAAGGGGGAACGAGGACCAAGCAGGGGAGAGGGGAGAGGTGCGCCCTTCTGCTTGCAGCCTGCCTGCATAGCCCCTGACACAGCAGTGCTCTGCGGTGCTTCGCGTGTTCCCTTGTAACGCTCCATCTGCAGGACTGTGGGGGCAGCAGCGGGAAGCCCTGCCTTGCTCCTGTCCTGCGAGTAAATAGCGGGTTCGAACCTCTGGCATTTTCAACCTATTTTCGGATATTTATTTCCTTGAAACGACTAAATGGCTCTGTAATAAAACTATTTTGACTTCTCCAAGCTGTGAGCACTGAACAGGTTAAAAAGGGAAACAAGCTAAAAGCTCGGTTTCCTTTGCCTGAAAATCCACTGATGCAGGATGAAATTAAAGGCTATAAATAGCTCCTGTCCCTTCAGCTTCATCATGCAAGCTTCGGCTGCGCGCAAGGATTAGAAGAAGACAGAATGGATTTCTGTGTGGCGTCAACGAGAGTCAAGGATTATGCCCACTGTGCACATTGTATTGTTCATTCCTCATGGGCCCTTGCAGGGACATTAAATCCCTTCTGATGCTGAAGGTGCAGGGAGCAGAGTCGGCTTTGAGCAGGACACGTGCATTGCAAAGCAATTTTACACAGTAGCACTCAGCTTCCCGGCGGTCTGCAGCATCAAGCCCCAGCTTCGTTTTCGTACAACCCAGCACGGGTCACAGCAGCAGGGGCTGGGGCTTTCCAGACTGCGAGCTGGAGCTAGCATCAGTGAAGCTCGTTGCTACTGAACGCATTTTGAAAATGAGTTGTACGTTTGTTCCCCACGTCGCCACTCTTTCGCTCGGTTCCTTTCTCTTGTGCGAGCCCTGCGTTGCGGGAGCGCTGCGCCGCTAGTGCCGGGTGACAGAAGGCTCTCGCAGACTTAACCGCAAATAGACCCTTGTGATATGTGAAAGGCTCTTGGAGAAAGGATGCCATTTCTTTCCTTGGAGGAGCATTCAAGGTTGCCATGACCTTAGCAGTGTGAAAAGTTATTGCATCGTTTCTCTCCTCGCCACTTGCCTTTTCCGCCCATGCATTGTGTGTGTAATTAGAAGACATTTGTTTCAAAGAGGGGGGGTTATAGTAAATTTGTCTTTATTATTTAAGGAAAAAATAGAAAGGTTGAACAACAGTATTTGTGCAAAAGATGACCAGATAAATGAACAAACAGCTCCTTTTTGGAGCAGTATATGTACACAACCTTTGCTTTTTCTGATTCCTGTCCTGTGAGATGCAGAAGCCCACTTGCTTGCAACTCCTGTAGGTTTAGATGAGGTTTGATAGTGCGAAGTGTCTTTCAGAGTTGGATCCTCAGCTGCATATGTATTTAGAGCTGTATAATTACAAGTACTATTAATATCTCTGCTTTATGTACAGTAATTTCAGTGGAGAGAAGGGCAAGAGAGGAGTAGCTTTGGACTGCCACCTTATTACTTTATAAATACTAGCTGATGTCTTTGCTCTGAACATTTAAATAAGAAAGTAGTGGTAGTAATTGTTACTAGCTGATAACAGATTTTTATCTCCATGTTATTTTTTTCATATCACAAATATACTTTGGGACTGCTAGGATTACAATGTTGTTGTGACAGCACTGTATTTCTTCCATTTAAATGTCTGCAAGTCAGCATTATGGCAGCATGAGAACTTGTCCCAACACTCAGACCTCCCCCAACAATCTCCCTAAGAAGAAAAATGGTAGAACTTTTGCAGCAGTTATAAGTAGTAGGCAAAAACATATTTTTTAGATTGAATAAAGCAATTTTGTTGTTGTCTTGTGGCTACACCTAGTATTACAGTGTGCATGTTTAAATTGCTGCTTCTAAGAGCTAAGAGCAAGAAAGATGGGTCCTTTTTTCTGACCTTGTAGTCCTGCTGGCCCCATCTGTTGATCTGATGGAAACCATATTTCCATCTCCTACTAGAAGAGCATCAATCCTCTAGGAATTCAGCAGGTAGAAGGAAAAATCCTATCCTTTCATATACTTTGAAGCATAAACAGATGTTTGCTAACTAACCATTAGACTGTGAACCTACTACTTGCAGCAATATGATTTTGATTTTTATTTTTTCCCTGTTGAAAACATTAGCACACTGGTGTTGAGAGCTCCTTCAGTGGGACAGTGGGTGTGAGTCTCAATAAGAGAGGACTCGCTGACTGGTGCATCTCAAGGTCATTCAGGAAATTCCCCGCCGCTTTTTTCTTAAGCAGATCCATTATAGGCACATCCATTGTAGCTGTCCAGTTATAAATGTGTGTCAGTAACTGCTTTTAAAACATTAAAATAAAGAACAAATAGGAAAACAAGCAATGCAGAATTGAGGTTGTACATCTTAGAAGAGCTGGAAAAGTTACTTATCTCTTCCTTGAATCAGCAATGAAAAAAGTTAGAGGCTTTTGCTACTTTATTCATGTGTTCACATTTAATGTTGTCGGAGACCACTAAACCAAAAAGCCTTGAATTGTACTTGCTAGTTACTATGAAGAAGTTGGAGGCAGTGCTGGATGCAGCTCTTCCTGACAGGCCGCCCTGGACGATGGATGCTTACAAGGGTCGTGCAGACCTGCTCTCCCTGATTCAGTTTCTCGTTGCAGCGCAGAGCAATCAAAATAGCCGTGTGGCTAATAGCTCCAGCACTTTGGGCAACCTCCCACCTGCCTCACCGAGGCACCGCTCACATTCCAGTGATGCAGATTTGACTCTCATCTGGTTCTGTCAAGGATGGCTGCTATTCAGCAGCTCATTTGCCAGCTCTGTAAAAAGCCTTTATTGGTCCAAACTCACTGGTGGTTGGTACTTTGGAAGTTCGAGTGATTAAACCTTTGTAAATATTTTTATTGTAATATATTTATTGATTACTTTTCACCATGGGTGAGCTGAACAACATTTTATCTCTGTGGCAAATGAAAGTTTATTTCTTCTCTCCAGAAGTGACTGCAAATGTCCTAAGGGTGACATGCAATGTACTGATGGCAACAGAAAAGCAAAACATGTAGACAGGAAGAAAGGTAGGAGGGCAGGAATGATTTATTCGGTTAGTTCTGAATTCTACCTGTTTCATCTTTCCATATAACATAATGCTGTAAACCGGGAGTCCTAATGGAGTAAAGTAGTAAGTGCTTTAGCCGGAGGCATGTAAGAATATCAATTAAACATACACTTGGAGACATCCATTGGGAGAGTAAGATTTAGTAGCTGCCACTGCAGAATTTTAACCTCCTTTCCCCCTCCTTGCCTTCACCTCTTTTCTGGGCTTCTTTTCCAAGCTCCAGTGCTCCTCACTCCATGAACTACATTAGAATGGCAGTTCTCCAAAAAGACCCTTCAAGGACTTGCTGTTTGGGGCCCGATTCTGCATCAGTCTAGAAATTAGCTAGCCCATACTTGAATTGGTGTAGTTCACTACTACCCCATTGACTTCAGTGAGCAGGAACAGAATCAAATCCTTTAAATTGTTTTTACCAGAAGGCAAGGTGGTGACTGGAAGCGTGACCACTGCCCGGGGGGTGGATGCCCAGCAGTGAGGCTCTGTGGAGCCTGGGACTCATCGTGTATCGTGCCATTCTGCGTATCTCTGATGTAAGGATGTGTTCCTGAACAGACAGATGGTATCACACACCAGGGGATTATCAGGTCCTCCCCTGTGGAAGTAAAAGTCTACATTCAGCACTTTCTGAGAAGAGGAAGGAAATAGTACAGCCAAACTCCTGAAGAGACTAGCCAGCTGCTGCCTTGTCATTTTTGACCCTATCCTTGACGTAGCTCCTTGTGAAACAAATAGTGCAAAATGGCATCATTTCTCCCCAGTGAAACCTTAAAATATGTAGGATGTGGGCAAAGGAGTCAGAACCATTACTATTCCTAGACATCCATCCAGTCAGACGAGCAGATGGAAAAGCACAAACCGTTCTCAGAGAGAGTAGGAAATATGGACCAATGCCTATATCTTGATTTCTATGCCAAAAAAACAGTGTGAAATCAGCAAGAGTGGGGATCCCAGTAGACAAAGCCACCAAATAATGCTCAGTATAGTATCTAGTAGAGGAAAAGACCTAAAATACCTTGACTTACAATATAATTACATAAAGTTAGTAATCTGAAAGATCTTCTTTGCTTTTCTAAAAACAAGAGAAAATCTTAATCTTTTGACTGTAGAAATTTGAGAGGTGTCTGTAATCAGGATGCTCTTGTGACCAGGAAGACTCGACTAATCCTGTAGTGCACTGGCCTGTACATCTTTCGTGTTTGTGAATTGAAACTGAGAATAAAGAGAGCAGTGCTGCTGCTTGTGTGTGGTGTTACTAGCTGTGTAAAGAGATGGTAGGTTGGATGTGATGGACAAAGGCTTTGAGGAGATGACAGGTTAAAGATATGGGTTGAGGCAACAGACATACGTAAGCAACCTCAGTGTTTGCAGTTACTGAAGTTAGAAGCCTTTACTAGACTGGTTACATTTTGCAATACTTATGATGAGAATAGAGAAGGGGGAAGAACCCAGCATGTGATAATGGGCTGTAGTGTTAACAAGCTGTGCTGTACAAGGTGGAATGGAAGAAAGGAAGAGTGAGGAAAGGAGGTGAAAGATGCAGGATAGGTGGAGGCTTGACACGAAGGCGTGGATAAACTATTGCCAGATATCAGGTATTTGCGGGGCAGTAGTTATTGCATGTCTTGAATAAGATATCATTGAGGAAGAGTATGTCAATCTAGATGACTGAAGATACAGCTGGAGGGGGAGCAAAAAAAAGGAAACACCCTCTTGCAGAAAGCAAGTATGATATCATAACTGAAGCCACTGCTTCCTAACAGCGCTGACCGCTCCCTTTACAAGGCTCTCTTGAGAGTCTGCAGTGCACTGGGGAGGTTTGAAGTTCTCGTTCCAGGTGGATCACGCAGATACTAAAAGTTTTAATCAAGACCTTCCGTGTGTCAGCCGTATTACGCTGCGTGAGCGTTGCCTGAGCGCAGTCAATTAACAGGGCAAGGAGAACATACAGCGTGAGAAGCAAATCAAGAGAGCTCACTGAAAGCGTGAAATAGCTTTCACCACGTGATTATTTTCTAGATGTGGTGTAATCTAAAACACTGTCCACTTCCTCATACCAGATTGGAGTATCTGCATCTGTAGCTGACAGGTCTTTTCACGTGAAGCAAACAAGAAGGCAAGATAGTGTTAGAAAGGGACCATGTTAGATCGTGTAACGTGGCTCATAGTGAGGACACTGACAGCACTGTGGAACTATTTCCAGTAAAGTAGAGTAAAAAAAAAATCCATCAACCGTGTTTCTGAAAATTTCAAGCTAACTAAAAAATAAAAAATAAAATAAATCAACCTGGGCAGATGATGTTGAAGGTGTTCTACTTTGCCAGTATAGAGCTGGCGTGCTGATAATTCTCCACAGCTAAAGCTTGAACGTAGGGTGGAAAAACATTTCAGTAGAGTTGTTTACCAGTGAGCTCGTAAGCAAAAGCAGTCAGGATATTACATGTCAATCTGACATAGACCGATCATAACATGACATAACTCAACCATAACTTGCAAGTGCCCAAAATGTAGCTTTGGAAATGCTCATCGGAAACTGAGTTTTAAACTAGGGAAAGGCTGGGAAGTTTCCTTAAAGCAATGGGATATGTTGGCCAGCACCGAACGTGGTAGCCTTGAAAACTGACCTCTAGATGAGTAGTCTCAGTCTTTTTTTAGACTTATTTTAAAAATAGTTGTTAAGAATTAAAGCTTAATCATTTCTCTTGGCATTCTATGAAAAAGGTATTAGTATGTTTACTCAATATTTATGGTTGTTTTACAAGCTTTGAGGTGGGGAGCAGTGGAAATGTTAACAGATAGTGAGGAAGGTTACCTAGTGATTTTGTTGTAGAGGATGTCCTCTGCTGAGACTCCTTAAATCAGTCTTTCATAATGTATACCTGTGCTTCTGAGAGCAGCAGTGCCCCGCCATGAGACTCTGTTTTCCTTCTCTGATAGAGGGAAGATGTTAGGCAGGAATACGATGTCTCAGAGCTTCCCTTAGAGCTATACTACAATTTTTTTTTCAGGCTGCTGTTTTAAGGAGCTGCACCTTTTCATCTCAGAACAGAAGCTGGTCAGCAGTCACAAAGAGTGCAAGACCAAAATGCTTTTTCTAAATCAAGACAAACCCCATGCACAGCTTCTTTATTCATACAGGGGATCTGGATTCTTTCACAGAATTGACAGTAGGGTTAAGTTCTTTCTAGACACGTGGACAATGACTAGCCTGGTTCTCTTCTGTGGTGAATAATTTATACATCCCTCTTCCTCCCTTTGTACACCACTGTCACGTGAGGTAAAGCCACCCTGACTAGATTTTGTAGGATTCTTTCCTTCATGACTTGTGCTTCTGAAAAAGATTACTCGCAACACAGGATTCCAGAGAGGTCTTTGAACTTATTTTTCATTTCCTCAGTGGTCATCCTTTTGCTCCTTGGATATATGGTTACAGAGAAGGAGACTGTGTCTTCATTCTCAGGCTGCACTGGCTGGTAGGAAGCAGGTGAGAGCCTCACCAGTGGATGGGATGTGCGCTCCCTGGTCTCCACTAGATCCATTTTGTGTTTTTTAAATTTTTTAAAATTTTTCCTCTTATTCACAAAATCTCAGACCTCAAAAGACATTTAAATATCTGTCACCCATGGAAAATAGTGAGATTCAGCTGCCTAAAGCACCTCATTCCTCATCTGTGAAAGAGTGAGTAAATATTATTTCATGTTTATTATGAGCATAATTATACTAAAGATTGTAAGGCACTCCATTACCCTAGCAATGGTGGGGAGGAGTCCATATTTATTAGAAGAACAGTGTAAGATCAGTATCACACCCTATTACAGTGTTTCAGCCAATAACTGCTACCCTAGTTCATAAGATACTGGAACAATAGACTGTCACAGGAGAGTTAATGGATTACTGACATGTTACATGGTGACCTTCTATATTATTAAAAACTTAATGTTTTCTATATTTTGTGGTCTTTGTTGTTTGGGTGCAGAATGCAGGTGACCTTTTAGGAAAAGAGCTTTTCTGATTGTGTCTGGAAGACATTTTTAGAAACAATGTTATATATTCTTAGGCTTTCTTTTGCTTCTTCAGACAGGGCATGTCTGCTTTATGTAGTGTCTGTTGTATTCTTTTAGTTTGCTTTTGTTGTGTTGTTTTTTTAAATAGTACATTTATCCCTGAGCTTTTGTGTACCTGGAGATGAAGTCTTACCCATTTGGAGTTGTTAAAGAGCCCACTGACTCATTTAATGAAAGAAGAGATTTTAGTCCTGGTTTTCTGGTCAGAATTCCAGATTGAGAAATCATGTTTTCATCTCTGTTAACTTTTTTCTCCCATGCCTTTAACTCTGTGTCTTAAGCAGTTTTGTACTATTGCCCTATTTTAGTAAACAGCTGTCACATGTCACCATGAAAGATGCTGCATTTCAGTGTTAGAAAAAAGTCTAATATTCACCTTTTGAAAAGTGCTTTGAGACTTGCTCCGATAGATCTTGTATAAATATATGTTTTGTCTCTGTAGTGGTTTGCTTAACCACTTCTCCTTCAAATTAGAAAACTTGTCCTGTTTCCAGGAAGAGGTGCCAGGTATGACTTCAGGCTTGCACGTCCTACTGGATTTGAGATCTTTGTTCACTGACTAAAAATATATTTGTGTAGGTTTTAAAATTGCCATGTCTGTGCTCTGGGATTGTAGATATTTCTGTTAATTGGTTGCCAGTGGGCAGCCAAACAATATTCAGTACGGATTTGCTTGTTGTGCTTGCACGTTAAGAATCATCGCTTTGCCTGTGGACTGTGAGCTATTTGACGCAAGTATTCAAAATCAGATCAGATTATATAATTTTACTTGGATACTTGAATAATTTTATTTATTCTACAGTGGGATTTATGTTTCCTGACTAAAGATTTTAATGGAAGTCTAGTTTAAGGTACTTGTGTAGGCTCCCATGAATAAAGAATACACGCTATCAGGAGAACTTATAGGACCCTCTAACAGTGAAGGGAAAATAAATCAGGAAGGGAAAAGGATGTTTTTCTTTTACCCTCACATTTGTCCTGTATCTTTTGGTTATTGGAGGCTGGGCTATTACTTCAAGCAATACCGTGTAAGAGTTTTTTAAATGTGTTTATGTTCCTTTAAAAATGTTTATGTCCCTTCACTTCCCTCCTTTAGTTTTCTGTAAATAAAATCATTACCATACTTTTTCTAGAGACTGAATGTAAAAGGGTGAGGAACATGGAAGGGCAGAAATAAATTTCTTTCATCTGTGTGGCTGTAAAGGCCATGGCTTCCTTTGGGTGTACAGCTGAAGACATGTTTCCTTTGCAAATGAACTGTGCAACTTGATGTATTGTTTTCCCCCTTTGCCCATAATTGTTCTGAATTAAGGGGTGGATGGAGCCCTGACGAGCTGGAGAAAGCAACCTGCAGGTAGGGATGTGCAGAGAATGGTCTGTGGTGTTTCACGGGCAGGAGGGGATGATCAGACCGCTGTAGCAGTTCTGTTTACTGGTTCCTGTGCTGCACGTCCGCAGATGTCTGAAATGCCTAAATCTTAATAGTTCGGGGCTTTCCTTTCTGCGTCCTGCCCCCATAATCCATTCTGATCTTCTAGCTGGGGCAGACAGAGCAATGCTCCTGTATTAAACCTCTTTTGGAAGGGGCATTTAGCAGTTGCCCTCCTCTCGAAACTCGTTAATTCAGGTGAATAGGACGCAGAGGGAGAAGGTGGCTTTGCCTGCCTTGCCATACTGCAGTGTTTCTGTGCTGCGGAGCCGGAATGGGGGAACAAGGGAAGGAGGCAGCTGTGTTAGCCTGTTGTCACTGCCATCGCTAATAGAACACGATGATTTCCATCTTTTCCCATCTGCCTGTGGGGGGAGAGGCGCTGATAAGGCCTTGGGATTGGTTACAATCTACTGAAATCACAAAGCAGATGGATATTGAGCAGATAAGCGTTAATCTGTCCTGGGAGAGGATTAATCGGGTGAAAGATGGCAATCTATGTGTGCGTGGAAGGCGGCGGGGGTGGGAGCTGTCTCTTATACA
>NW_020799102.1:7652993-7693081 GCF_003259725.1 Athene cunicularia | reverse complement strand
GTGTATAAGAGACAGGGGTGGGAGTGGTGGGCAGCTGGTGCTGCTGTCATCTCTTTTGGTCCTGCTTTTGTCTTGCTTGTGTGCCACGATGGCAAATAAGGTCTGCTTCCTGCAGAAGTCTTATTCCTCTAATTTTCACTGACCTTTGACTTCAAAAGCTGAGGAGAATATCTCACATTTTTTAAACAGGCTAAGTCTTCTTTTTCAGCTCTTTAGCTTACTAGCTCAGCTTTTCTTTCTTCTCATTGATGAAACAAATTCTGTAGAATTTTTTCTCTCCTTTTCCTCTTTACTTTTAGCCAACGTACTGTTTCTGTATGCATACTGTAGTTTGCAAGCATGGTCTTTTCCCCAAAACACATTCAGTGATTACGTGACATTTGATTTAAATTGTGTTCTGACGTCTACAGTGTTTTATCTGAGAATCTCTAAAAGTTTTACAGGCATTAGTTAATTAATCCTCACAACATGCCAGAGAGGTTGGGTAAGCATTAGAGGCCTGGTTTCCTTCCCCTCCCTACCCCCCCATCCCCAGCACTGGATACCCGTAGCACCTATTGCCTGAATTTGGAGTTACAGTGCTAAGCACTTCTGAAATTCAGCCCTTATATCCATTATCGGTGGATATGCTGTGACACAGGGCAGTGGGATCAAAGCTGGAGATAAAACTCTATCGGTGACAAAGATGGGAAGAAACCAACGAGTCCAGCCTTTTCCTCCTCAGTCTCCTTTTTTCAGCACAAATTACACTGCTTTTCTGATGCTGTGCATTGAATGTTAGCCTCTTGTTTCTCTCTGAAATACAGCTATGTCTTTTTCTGCCTTCCAGTTGTGGTTCACATGGTTTGCCTCTCTCTCTCCCTCTCCCCCAGTTTGCTTTTCACTGTAGAAGAATATGCTGTGATGCCAGTGTCCTCTCTCAGCTATCTTCTGACATGCCTGTTCTTTTCACTGGCTTGGTTGCCAGCATCTATGAAAGATCTGGCAGCCTTGTATAAAGCCGTAAGATTGTAAAACTATTGGGGTTATCTGGAGTGCATAAAGGCAAATTCTATCCTGCTCTTCTGCCAGGGGTTAGCTCTCAGTGTCTGCGCTGACTTTACCAGTGAGCGGTTGAACAGCGTGATGTAGTTTGTCTATGAGAGCTGTAACTGCATGCCACGGACAGATTTTCCGCAGGGCCCTAACTCTGTGTCTTACTTTTATGCGCTCTGAACATTTATTTCAATATGTAAATGGGCTCAATCACAAAGGTGTCTAAAAAGAGCCTTTTGTAGATTTAAAACTCAACCAAGCTACTTCTAGAACAGTAGTATGATAAATGAACGCTGTCTTTGGTAAATTGTGTAGGCATTTAGGGGTTTATTTCATTCATCAGGTCTGCACAGTAAAGATCCCTGAGGAACTGGAACCGGGTATCTCTATAAACAGTTCGCTTTGGGTGGACCAGAGCAGACCAAGCAGTGTGCAGTATCTTTGATCAGTCTTGGGTTCTCCTCCTTCTTCCTTTGAAGATGAATATACAAAATACTTTTATTCAAAGCAGTGTACAGATGTTTTGCTGTCACAAGCTGAGGATGGGTGGCAGTTGTTAGTGGCTCTGTGCCTGGGTGAGTGCTGAGGCACACGCTGCCACGTGCCCTGGAAATGTCAGTGATGTCCCTGGAGTGGGGGCAACAGCAGCAGATTTCTTCCTGCTCCAACCCGAGCAGGAGTTACCTTGTCCTGTGTCAGCTGTCGCAAGCCTTCTTCTGTCTAGAAGCTAGTCCAAAGAGTAAGCAATACATTATTTTTTGTTTTGAGTATGAATTCAGGTCTCATTTACTATTAATCACCCGTATTTAGAGGAATTTGGATGAAAGTTTTCATTTTGCCGTGTTTTTATAATAAACCAGATGCTGGGGCTAGAACAGGCGTGCTGGTTATCTTTGTTCTGTCTTACTGGGGAACTTGCCAAAGGCATGAGAAAAGAATCAGACAATTGTGAACTAGGAATAAGATGCAGGTTTTATTTATTTTTACAGTTATGACATTTTAATAATGGTACAAATTGATAAGGAGGACTTTCCCCTCTCATAAATGAAGACTGGATATCTTTTAAATTGTGTAGCCTGTAGTCCTGACCACAGTTTGCAGTCTCTTTTGCAGGGGATTGGATGATGTAATTAGAATGGTTCTTTCTGACCTCAAATCTCTGACCTGAACAGCAAGAGCTGAGGGGTCTCCAGGCTGGAGAAGCTGTTTTGAGTCACCTCATGGTCTTTTTTCCACATGTTGGGGCAGGAAATTAATTCTGTCTTTACTCTAACATAATCCTTGACTATGCTTCTAAAAGTTATTTTCGTCACTTTATTTTGTGCTTCTGAATGTTCTGGTGTTGTTTTACATGTTTCCTGTGGTCAAGCAGTTTGCCAATGATACATGGGGTAGAAAAAGAAAACCTTTTTAGACATAGAGTTTTTAAAGCCAAGGGGAAGCACTGGGAAAATAAATTGCCACCAGCATGAACTGAAGTAGAAATATTTGTTAACTTGATGACAGATGCAGATTTTTTTCTTTCCTAAGAAAACTTAGACTCTTTGATTTTTCTTCCATTCCTGTCACTTCTATGATGATTTCCTTTACTCTCCTTACCATTCTGTTATGCATCCTTTCAGTCACCTTTAGGAGGAGCTTCTCTCTCATTATAATTTGTAGTGCTTAAATAGTTATTTTGTAAGAGTCTACATTTCTGTAAGGTAAGAGGACAGAGCAAGATTGGAATCTAGCAACAAAGGTTGAATATATAATCTTCATCAAAGATCCATCTCATAAAGGGCTGGATCCAGGGCTGCACTGATGAAGAGAATTCTGTTGATTCCTGTGGCTTAGGATAAAATGCAAAATGCTGTTCTACTAATTTTCATTTTAAATAATTCTCCATCTTCTTTTTCAGACCCGAAGTGAGGGCTCTCTTTTTTTTTTATCAAGGTGAGGTTTGACAGAGTCTGTGTCACATAAGAGTAAAATAAAAAAAAAAAAATCTGCTATGAATTTTCCCTTTGTAATTTGTTCAGCAAGTTTGACAAAGACAACATTTCTGTTCTAGACGAGGATGTGTGCATATATCCAGTGGTTAAGAGGTGGTCTTAAATCAAATTTAAACCTTTGTTCTTAGAGTTTTAATGAGACTCATGACAGGGTCAAAGCTAGCAAAAATAGAATGAAAATTGGAAATGTGCATTCACTTCCTCCACCCTTTTTCTTTTTTTCAGTGATATTCAACTCTGAATGTTTCTGTTAATCACTTCCGTCCACTGAAGTGCAGCTGATGGTGGTAATCAGAGTACCAGCCAGATCACCTCTTGCACTGTTGTAATTCCCTTCCCACAATGAAAGTTGCTTTTAAATATCAGGCACATAAAAATGAAGCCTACGGAGGAAAGATTTATGTTGTACAGATTTAATCTGGACTCTTGGATTCTTTAATCTGCAGTGTTTTAGACAAGAGGAAGAAGACTGCTTAATTAGATGTTTACATGACTTTAGACACAGTTATGAATTAAGTTAGTGCTTCCCACTGTATTTTGAGGGAGTATATGTAGTGTACAAAAGTGTCTAGGCACAGTGGTTATGACATTAGAACTCTCAGTGTACAAATAAATGTTCCAGTTCATCTAATTTGAGAAAATTGGGGCCCTTTTGGCTGTTCTGGGATCAGTCAAGAAATTGAAATATAGATTCTGTCCCTATTTGCATGAAATGTTTTAATAACTTAGATGATCACGCTGGGAAATACTTAATATGATGTGCCAAATCCTTAGCAAATATAAATTGACATAGCTCCATTGAATTCTCCAGTCAAGGATTAGAGCTGATTGAAAAACAGGAAATGTCAATGAAAAAGAAATCAGCCAACTGAAAATACCTACTTTGATTTAGTTCCATTTGTTCCCAAAGCTTTTATTTTGTTTTTACTTTTGATACTTTCTCCTGTACTCCGTGGCAGACTTTTCACTTCTTTAAGTTTGCTTTTCTATTTTTGCTGATATGAAAGAGAATATGAAGGAACAGAGAATATCTGACCAAAAAGATGAGAAGAATGCAACTTGGAATTTTCTGTTCCATGGAAGCAGTAGATTGCTTTTGTTAGCCTTTTTCCGTATGAATGCATTTTTTTCCTGTAAACTTGCAAGCGTATCTGTTGAGTGAGAATGTTTCTGAAGTATCTTAAACAAGTACCTTTATCATTTTCACTTCACACTAATTTTACTGGCCCTTCGGGTACTGCACTTGGTTCACACTTCGGTCCTGTCCAGTACTATCAGGACATGAAATAGGAGACTTGACGCATGGCCACTCTTAGGCCTAGGAGTCATCTTTTCCCTGAGAAGACTGTAAATCCAAACTTAAGGAGATTTTACTTGAAGCAGGGTGCCTTCAGCCTGCTTTTCTCCTTCCCCCTTCATTTAGTAATGTAATTGTTTCTGGGTTTCTGCCTTCTCACTGTTAGAAATGTCATGTTGTTCAGATACCAGGATGCTCGTTTGGAGAAGTTTATTAAAGGCGACACAGGGTTTTTGACATACTAGTGCCAGAAAAGTAAAATGAATTTCATGGCTCGTTTGGTAAAATCCTCCTTTTTGAACTGGTGGATTTAATGTGACTATTATCTGCTGAAGAAAATTGTTGCCCAAAAGAGACAGAGTATTTTGTGTGAAAGTAGTAATTAATGAATATGGAGCGGGAAAGATGGGTCAACCGAATAACTTCGCATGAGATGGTTTGCAGCAAGGGGAAGTTTTTTTGTGCTACAGGAATCACACCGTGCTTTGTTGATTTGTATTTTGCATAGCTGAACAGCATTCAGGGGTGTGGTCCATCTTTAGTTTCACTGGGAATGGCAGACCTTTCCGACATGTGTGAGTTCTGCTTTGTCCTGGTGCTGCATTTCACACGTGCAGCTGCAGTGAGAGATCCGGGTACATACTGAAATGTATTATTTAAGGACGCTTGCTGTCAGTTCTTTCTAGGATGTTCATCTCAGTCACGCAGAAATCTAGTCTGCTGTAGCCAGCTTTTCTTCCAAACCAGAAATTCTAAATGCAGAAGTTAGTCCAAGTCTTTTATGGCTTTACACGAGCCTAAATGGATTTGCTTGAGAACATCTACTCAAAAATGTTGTTGCAAGGAGGATGGGGGGAGGACTGAATGCATAATGGATTTTAAAAACCTGTAAGAATTGCAGGAATCTTTTTAAAAAAAAATTACATTCTTGATTGAGGCAAGCCTGTTTTTGAGTATTTTGCCATAAATCTTATAGTGGATGAATTTCACACCTGTAGGTGCAGGGAAGAGTTTGGTGCTTGGTACAATTCCACAGGAGGTTTCCATGATGCTTCTCAAACAGAAGTTTTGAATCTCTGTCAGAAACCACTTTACCAAGTAATGTGAAGCAGTGATTATCAAATTTACATTAACTCTACTCAGGGTTTTAGGAGAAAAGAGGAACCAAAGTAAATAGTAGGCGACATTACAAAGGTAGCTTGAATTTTTCATGCTATCATTAGGCTGTGATGCTTGAGACACACAAATGAACAAAACCCAGTTAGGATTCCAGCTTCATATTTCATTCAAACACAGGTCTGTAATCTGAATAGTGGTGGCTATTGTACAGAATGCTTCTGCCCTATGCAAGCCTTGGATTTCAGGTCCCCTGCTACTATCCAGGTACGTACTGTGTGCTCTTAAGAGGGAGTCAGTTTTGGTGGAGATGCAGAAAAAGCCTGTTCTTTAAGGCAGATCCTGCATTAAGGCAGTGATTAGGGAGGTGACAGGGAGGTAGAGGAGAATTGTGCAGCTATGGAGCCAGAGAGCAGCCTGGTTGAGGTTTCACTGGAGTGCAAAGCAGTGTGGCTTCTGAGGAGTGGTGTGCGAGGTCTGCGCGTGCCTGCGTGCATGTCTGAACTCTTCGGTCAGACTCATTCCTCTCAAGATGCAACACAGTGAACTGTGGGGAGAACAACTTCGTATCTGCAAAGATGCCTGTAGGTGCCGAGCCTGACTGGGGAGCTGCTGCTGTGGGTTGGCCTCTTCCCAGCTGCCCCACAAGCAAAGGAGTCATACTTAGTTCAGGGACAATTTGGAATGTGTTTGTGTGTTTCGGTGAATAAATGTCAGCAAAATAATAAAACGCTGATATTTTTCTGACACTATTTTATAGTTGAGTGCAAATTTTTCTTTTCATCTTTTATTCTTAGAATTGATACACTCTCAAACGGACTGAATCACAGGCCCCTGTCGTGAGGATTGGGAGAATGGTCCATGATGATTCGAGAGGTGCCTCTCAGTCCATGAAATGACAGTTTGAAACCTCATGGTTTTGCATTGGCAGATGTTCAGGGTTTGTAAAAATACAAATAATAATGGAGGAGGGAAAGAACAGCTTGCAAAAACTTACTATGAATATTTTAGAAATGCATTTCTTTTAAATAAATACTGAAAGAGAAATTAAAGCAAACAGTGTGCTTCAATATTTTGTGTTTTTAGAGATGGTTGATATTTTTGGTATCCAGACTTGGAAGGTGATAAATAATCATGTTTTTCTGTAGCTAATGGCCGCTGGTTTAGAGTTTTCTTTTAGGTTGAGATGAAGTGAGGAATAGTGATAGAACAGAAGAAAACAAAGTTGCAAATTTCTGATCTCAATTGGCCTAGATGAGGAATGGTGAGAACATTACATTTTATGTATAGAATGTGAATCAGACCTTAATACCCATTCTACTGTACCAAAAAGGGGATTAAAAATGTAAAAGCTGTCATAAGGAAAGTGCTTGAAGCATTAGAATACCAGTATGCGTTCTGGCAAAAGTAGTAGGCTATGCAGCTATGTGCTGCGCTGGCAAAAACTGTAAAATCAAATAAATAAATCTGGTTTGTGTGCATGTGCGTGCACACACGTAGGCACGTGCGTGCGCTTGCGTGAAAGGGAGCTGGGCAGAACGGCTGGGCAGGATGGTTCCTAGCTGAGCTCCTTTACATTGTTGTTAAATGTTTGGTCCCAGTCTCCCTGCTGCTGGTTTTGATCTTTGCATTATGTACTGGCAGTTGAAAGACTGAAGAAGAGCAAAAGAAAATGCATTAAAATGCAGCGGTAGCAGTAGTGATGCTTCCTGGACCTTCTCCATCCTGGGAGACCGTAGATGTTCCCAGGACCAACGGTGGGCCCTGATCTGAGGCCCATGCAATTACACCTTTCTCAGATGGGATGGAGGTGGCCTGGCAAGTTCTGTCATTGCTCTGCCCAGGCAGTGGCGCATGAATACGGGGATTTGCAAGGGCTGTCTTCTGCATTTGTAATTAACTGTTTTGGTTGAAAAGTTACCATTTCTGTTAGAAATTATTATTTCTACTATGCATAGTTCCAAGGGAATATATGCTGCACATGTACACTGCTTTATCAGCTCTTTCTTCCCTCAGGTCATACAACTTCTACTGCAACTCTTTACTGTTTTTAGAAGAGATAGGGCCAGCAAAGATAATTTCCTTGGAAGTAGAGTCAGCTCAGGTGGAACCAAGCTGAAAGGGAGTGCTCATCTGCTCTACAGTCAGCTTGTATGATAGATGTAGAAAAAGCTGAATGTCAGGGTTTATTGTGGGGTTCAAATAGTTGTGCTCTGTGTATTCCTGTCTGTAAGACAAAGTACTTTAAATAATGTTATGCTTTTTGAGTGGTAAAGGTGGGAGACAATCTGAAGAGAGTGCAGGTGCGAAAGATTGGTGACTTGCCTGAAGTCACCTAGAAACCTAACGGTAGGATCAGAAGAGGAATGCATGAGACCCAGTCTGTGCTTAATATAATTTATTTTCATTGCTCAGAGTATACTCTAACTTAAATAGCATCTGGAGGAGGAAATACACTGTCTCATTTAGTCTCAGTTTGTAGTTTGACACATAGTGTAAAACATCTAGCAGTGGCTGCCATTATTTTATGTTTGATCTTTCTTTGGTATATATGTGCCCTTTCAAATTGTTTTGGGATGGAAATAGATTTGGACTTGATCCTTGTTTCACCTGAATCAATACAAATCTGAAGAACTCCAGCCTGTATCTTGTCCTTCCCAAAAGAATTTTTCTGGGGTTTGGAGGTATGTTTACAGAAGAGCTAGTGAGGAATGCAAAGCGTGTTGGTAGGAGTTTTGCCAGACATCGCATACCAAGGACAGTGTTTCTGGAAGAGTCATTCAGCAATTCTGAGCCTCTTCTTTTACATAAGAAAACTGGCAATAATTAATAGTGTCCATGGCATCTGATTGCCTTGGAATCTTTGAATCATTAGATTTTACACTCCCCACTCTGTGAGGTGGGAAGCCATTATCTGCATTACACAAAGAAGATATTAAAAGATGTAATAAATTAAGCAACTTGTTCAAAGTCACACAGAGAATCATTAACTGAAGAGGGCTTGAACCCAGGTGTCCTGAAGCCTAACCCCATGTCTCATTCACTGAGCCATCCTTCATAGCAGTTCATTGTCTCCTGTCATCTAGGGCTTTGCCTTGAGGCCTTACGAGCTCTAGCCTTTTTATAACAAAGCTATTCCAGTAAAAAGATTATTTTTCTCTGGTGAATCTGCTCTTTCGGTAATTAACTTTTTCTTTCCGAGATATGAAATATTTTTTTGAATTGGATCAATACGTGTATGCAGGAGGAGTATGAGAGGAACGCATGAACACATGTAAACATCAACCCATGGGAAAGGAGTAAGTGCTCCACACCTTGCTGAGAGTAATTTAAGATAACATTGCCCTCACTATAATTCATCTTATTGTTCCAATGAAGCAGACTAGCATGGGGTCATATTAATAATTTAAACAGCCTTACTCCTCAGCCTTCTTTCTCTTCAATAGAAGGATTAGCACTTAGCAGAACACCATTGTTTTACCTTTTGAAGACCTTAATTGGTGTTTCAAAGACTATGACCTCATTCACTCACACAGCATTTTTCATTCATTTGTTGTTCTTGTCATAAATTGCCTAGACTTCAGGTTTACTTATTTTTCAGGGTTTTTTTTTTCTCCCCCCAAATATTTATAAGTATTTTAATGTATAAAGGAATTAGAAAATTGCTATGCTGCCATCTTCCCCATTATCCATTTAGGTCCAAAGCCAGTCAAAATAGCTTAGAGTACTCCTGTAATTTTGTGCAGAATTGAATTTCCTGACACCTACAGAATCAGTGGTTGGAGTAACATAATCTCTACTTTGCTTCGGTCCTTTCTGGCCAGCCCTGTTTCACTCCTGCTTCGCACCTTTCTGTAGCTTCATTGCAATATCTGAAAGGACCGTTGGTGTTACCCTCTTCCAGGCATCTCCTGAGCAGAAAAAAAGTAGTAAAGATCATTCCATACAGTATTATGATAAGAATAAAATACTTGAAAATCACTTCCTGTAATGGACAAAATAAAGCTTGAACAAAAATCCACCGGGTTGAAAACAGAGCCAAATTCAATTCTGTGGACTAATATGTTTTCATTGATTTCAGGCATGCCATCAGTGGACCTATATAAATTTTAACTATCTAGCACTTTAATGTTGAATTAATTTTGTGATGTAGAACATCCTTATTGTATCCTGGAATCAAGTACCATATGAAAATTCAGTGATGCTGGTGGATGTCTCTTTGCAAAGTAACTGTTTAGGTGCTCTGACCACTACTGTCCTGCTCCCTGACTCTAACCCAAGTCTTGAATTTATAGAAAAAACATTTTGATATCTAAAAACTAGGATAAAAATATGTAAATTATTTTATATTAATCCTTGATTTACTGTAAAAACTTAACAACATTATATATGGGTCTTAGGGAAATTTTCAGACCTTTCCATCCTGATACCATAACCTATTATGAGCTTTAGCTGTCAGTACAAACTAGGTATCAACTAGTGCTCCAACATTCAAACTATGATATAGAAATTACATCTTTGTACCTTCCAAAATGAAACAATAATTCCAGTTTTTGTACCCTACCATACTAAACCTTAATAGTGTAGTGAGTATAAGCTAGATAACGGCCTGATTATCCACTGGTCAGGTGGATAATGGTCAGGTCAGGTTAATGGTCAGGTGTAAAACAATCTTCGGTCACCTGTCCTCATCTTCCTTCTGAGAACCTGGAAAAATTTAGTAATAATTCACACTACACTACTGAGTTCCAAACCTTCATTGGAAATTTTTGAACATAAATTCAAATTGCTATAGCTGACCCAAATTTGTTACTCAGATCCGCTGATGTTGGCTCTCCAGTTGGTACTTTGTGATGTGCAAAGGGAAAGCACCATTTCAGCTTTGTAGCTCTTACTTTCCAAAACCCCAGTGCTAACCCTATGATTTCGTATGACATCAGTAGTTGTTATTCCCTGAAAATTACTAACATAGAGAGTCAAAATGCCCACTTTTAATGTCTCTCTGCTGTCCCTTGGAAACTCGAGCAATAATGACAGGTGAGCAGCCCCTGTGACCTGGAATCCTAACCCCTAGAAGCTACTGAAACCCAGTTATGCTGGTACTTGGTTTACTGTCACAACCCTGGAACAGCATGTCAGTTGAATCCTGGGGTTTTCCCTACCATCCTAAGCACTAGGACTTTGCATTTCTGTTGGTTTTTAGCTGACAAAACTGTTTCGTACTATAGCTTTCTGGTTAGGAAGTAGTTTGCTCTAGTGTATACAAAGCTGAATTGCTGATCTGTGGGGTTTGGGGTTTTTTTGTTGTTGTTGGGTTTTTTCCTAGAAGTGCAAGTTACTGGCTCAGTAAGCGGAGGTCACTGTAACCCAGTAAGTACTATTCTTGATTTTTCTCTAAAAGAAATAATTTAAACCGTTAAAACCTCATTAGTGCATGTATCTTGCTTATGCAGGCAGGGTTAGGAATTAACCCCTGGGAACCAGCCTTGGATTCCTTTCCAGTAGTTGGATATTAAATATGAGGAAGCCTGGAGTAATAATGTTTGCTCCGTTCTTCTGCTTACCAGCTCAGTTCTTACATGTTGTCTCTTCCTTCTTCTTTGATATCTCATTGTCTCAGGATTTCTTTCTCTCCCCCCCCCCCCCCCCTTGGCTTTCATCAGATACCACTGCCATCTGTGTTTCACTTGCTTCTTTCTGTCCTTGCTTGACTGCTCTTGCCTTTTCTTTGCTTAACACCACACCAACTCCATCCCTGACCCTCCAAAGGGCTGGATCCAGGAAGGACTGGAAGAAGTCATTCTGTGAGCTCTTCCAGTAGATGCTCCTGCTGGCCAGGATTTGAACTCCTAAAGAAAGGAATGCCTTTTCTTGGGCTTTAGGGAGAGAGCTACTAGGTGCAAGAACAGAGGAGTGGAAGAGAGCTCTCTCCCTGGTGTGGAGAGGTCTACGTTTAAGACAGAGGTGAGGTGAAATCAAGCTGACTGTCTGTCTGTCCTGTGTACCAAGCAGGCTCATGGCAGTGCTGATATATAGAAAATGAGATTTTGCTTTCACCGTCAGACATGCTTTGCTTGTGTGGAGATTAACCAAAATTCTTTTGAACAGTCCTCCCTTTGGCAGTGGTCCTTGGATGAGATCTGTGTCAGGGTGACTCTGGATTCTGGTGGCATTTTAATGTTTAAGATTTTGTGGTCCTTCTTAAGAGAGCACGCAGCCTCAGCTTTTAAAATCTGTATATTAAGTGAGGTTGGTTGAGGTCAGCAGTGGCTTAGAATATCTATCATCAAAGAAAACTCTTCTTTGGGAGTGAGGTCACTGAATCAGAAGGCAGCACTTTTTACAGAGATTCAGTGTGACAATCTGATGCAGGAACCACAGTACTTTAAAGCACAGGTTGAGCTCAGGCACCGCATTCACGGCCATCGAAAGGCAGTGTAACTGAGTTACTCACTTCAGAATCTCTTCTACCTGGTCAGACTCCCTCCCGTGGAGTTTCATACATGTAGTAGTGGCCTTTGATCCCAGTTTTAAAATGACCATGTTGTACTGCAGCACAGTTAAATAATTGCCATGCTTCATCCCAGTGATGGGAACGCTTTGTTGTCTAGGGAATTGTGTGTGTAGTGGCTGATAAACCAGTATGTTAATCCTGTTAATGCTTGTGTGAATCCACTCATTTTGGCAGTGTTGCATTGCCACATGGCAGCGGGATTGTATGGGGGACACAAGTCCATAGATTGGAGTGAACTTTGCCATATTTTCAAATAGTAGTTGCTATGCTTAGTTAAGGATCTGTTTTCCAAGAAATTGTAATATAATGGTGGTTCTCCTTAGGCTGCAGATACTGTGTTGCATCATGTTTTCTGCAAAAATAACTAGAGGCAGAAGCCCAAGCACAGTCTTAACTGAAGTCAAGAACAGGATCGGTTTTGCTAGCAGCTCGGCAGCAGAGTTTACAGCATCCTCAGTAACAGCAACAATAATAATTCTTTACACTTGCGTTTGCATTTTTATCTGTAGTTTTTGAAGAGTCTTACGAAAATATTACATTATCCAGATTACAAATGGTAGAACAGAAAGTTTAAATCCTAAAGGTAAGAATGTCTAAACTAGAGATCTAGACCTTGAAGGGAAAAGATATTATCCAAAATAATTCTCTTTGTGTTTTCCCCCACCTCATAAAACATGCTCTTAGTCGAACTTTGCATTCTCTCCACACTTAGATCTGCATCGCAGCTGGTCTAAAATGGCATAATTTCTCCGAAGTTGGTGGGTTTGCCTCCACCACTTATCTCTTGCCTATGTTTTCCAGTTAACTTTCCTCAAGGTAATTTCCATTTCATTTGTGTGTTTATTTTGGCATCGTTTTTGTGCTTCGTCTCTAGTAGTACTGTTTGAACAGCTTGGAAGGATGGATTTTGTTTAGATTCAAGAATCCCTCCAAGGTTTGTTTTACAGGGAGGGAACTGTAGGCACGCTGCCTTTGAATCCATCTTTGCAACCATCTCTCAGGGGAGACGTGCCCCTGTCTCCTCTTCCCTCTGCAGGCTCCAGCAGAAAGGATCCCATTTGTGTTTTCCCCTCTTATGTCTGTGTGTTTTGTTCCTGATGCAGATGTTAGTACTGACAGGCTTTGCAAAGACATCTTCGGATCTCACATGGCTTTGAATGCTAATGAAAGGTTTGTTGTTTCTTTTCTGAGTCTTATAAGTAAACAGTCCCACTGTAGATGCGTTCAGAGGAGGAAGTTGCTAATTATTTCTGCCTCCCCTCTCCCTTTTGGTACCTGTTTCTCCCTCCTGGCTAGGTGCTGTTGACATAGCAACCAGCCATTTATCTTGCTTGAGGGTGTATTCATACACGTGTGTGTTTAGGTGGTAGAGATGCATAAGAAGAAACTCTGTGAGACGTCAGGAGATGGAAATCTGTCCAAAAGCACCAGTCGTTACGGTGTTTGGATGAAAACACTGCAGAGGTCTGTTGTAGGTGGCAACTTTGTTCCTTGTGTGTGGTACCAGGAGGAAATCTCTTGGGCTGTTTTAATCTGGGATTTCTTAGAATGGACTGAGAACATCCTGTAGCCTTTCACAGATTTTAACTGCCTACTTGGCCCTAAACATTCCTGCAGTGTCAAAACATTGTAGTGCCATAGGAACAGGAAAGAGTATTTTCTCTGTGTAATGGAAATGCAACAGTGTCACAGAAGTGTTCTCTTTTTGTACCAGGCCTCATTAGGTGTTGCAGTTTTAAGTAATTGCTTTAGCATCATACAAATTTCAGAATATTATAGTAACAATCTTAGCTATTCTGACTGCTTAATCTTTTCATCAAGCTATGACACCCAGTAATGAAGAATGAAATAGGAAACTATCTCCGCAGTGTCTCTTTGATCTGGAAAGAGGTCACACAACAGAACCTTAATTCTTTAATTTCCAGTTCCCAGGAAGATGGGGTTTGGGGAATTTAATTTGCCTCCTATTGTCTCTGTGCCACCTTATCTTCACACGTCTTGTAGGAAGTTGTTAGGCTGCCTGGATTTTCATACTGGCACATTGCCAGTCATATGAATAGCCTTTGGATCTTTGCAGGCAAGAGGATTCAGAGAAAAGGAGGTAAATATTCCAAGACTGATGTATGGACAAGTTATGCAGCACTGTCGCAGTAGAAACATGTACTGAGCTACTTCCAGTAGCTCATTAAAGCTGTTCCAGTGAGACAAGGGGTCTTCTAATATCCTGCTGGCATTAGAAATGTGCTTCAGCACTTCACACAGAGAGTTCCTAAATATACTCAGAACAATGACTGTAATAGTAATGCTTTTATGTAGCAGCTGTAGAAGGTAGTTCTCAAAGCATTCAATATGGAAAGCAAATGCTGTTAATTCCATTCTGCAGACAGGGGAACTGAATTATGGAGGGGAAGTAAAGTGAATTACAAAAATGATGCAGCAGGCCACTGACACAAGCATGAATAAATCTTAGGTTGCAAGTCTAGCATCCTGTGCCTACTGACACTGCCACACTGCTGTGCTAAAGGCGAGTGTACAAAACCAGAAGGTTTTAAGGTATATTTTGCTGAGCTTGGATATGTATGTTTCTAACCACTGTCACAAACAGCTCAGCCAGTTGTGTTGTCCCTTTCTGATACATTCAGTTTGGTACCGGGGTGCATAGGTATCTCTCGGCGTTGCTCCTGAAGCTGCGGCGTACCCAGCCTGCGTCCCAGATTCCAGGATGCAGGCACATGACTCCACAGAGATCAACAGACCATGTACATAAGCCTAAAAAAGCTCTGAATTTGGACCATCCTATTGAGTAGCCGAGCAGTGCTGCTGCTTTCTCTGTCAGACAAAAGTATCCATGCAGGGTGTGAAGAATGGCAGTTTTCCAGATCTTCACCAAGTCTGGACAATGTGCTATTAAACTGGGTGTATCAAATAGTAGGAAAAACACAGTCCTTAAAGGGCAGAGTGCAGACACATTATAAAGTGATCTATTTATATCTGAGAGCTACACCTGTAACAGCACAGCACTTCTGGAAACTACCAGTCACTGCTGCTCTCCTATGAAAAGCATGCAGCAGAGATGGGTTCTGCAATAATAATTTTCTCTAATCACATAATAAAAATTTTGTGCCGTTTGTCTTTCCTTTTGTACTTTTTTAAAACATTGTGGTTGAATTTTGTTGTTTGAGGGATAACTCCAAGTGAAAAAAAATATTTACTGTAGGTCTTTGCAAGGTCAGGCTTATAGTACTGGGAGCAACTACTGTGCAGGTTTCTCAGAACGCTGTCCTGTCAAACGGGTACTGCTCTCTGGACCTGCAAAACCCCTCCTGCTTATCTGGTCTGTGCCTTTCTGCTCTGTAGCAGCAACCAGTACTCACGCTGAAGTGTATATATTGCTTCTGTGGGAAATATAATATATAGATATCTGTATCTATCTGTATCTGTCTTTGAGGGGAGATTGGACTAGATGACCTTTAAAGGTCCCTTCCAACCCAAACCGTTCTATGATATGTACACACCTTCCAGGCCACAGGTCAGTGCCTTTGAGACACATTTGAATTGTTTCCATGGCAAATTTGAATCCAACAAAAGATGGAAAATAAAACATTTAGCTTTCAGATATTTCAGGGCTTCTGCTTTTGTCGCCGAGTTTTACTGATGTAGGCAACGAGTAGTATGTTTGCAGTGCTAGTATGTGCGCGGCAACCTCAACATACCTGCTGGGGCTAGTGGGGTAATGAGCATGGGGTTGTGTGGACTGGGCTACAGGCATACTTTCAATATTTTATGTCAGCGTAGCAACACTAGATCTAGACAGAATAGTGAGTTATTGCAGCCCGCAAAATCTGTAAGTTATGGCTTGAATCCATTTGCTTATTCATCATCGTCCTTTTCTGTACTTCTGTGAAGTCTAGCTTGATATGTGATGACCTACTCTGTTTCCTCCTTTAAGCAGTTATAGCCTTATACAAACGTGAGTGTTAGAACCAAATAGATGCGGATAGCCTTATAGAAGATAAAATATATTGTTCGTGGCAAAGGAATAGAGAAGTCATTAGTTCTTTCAGAAGATTACGAGACTGTTTAAGCAAGGACAGAAGAGCAGAGTTACCCTGTAAAGCTTTTTTCACTGGTATATCCTTTCATGCAGTGGTATTTTTATAATGATGTTGGAACAAATCTCTCTGCCTGACCAGTCCTCAAAGAATATTGCTTGATTCTTATAGTTGATAGGAAGGACAAAAATACATGATCATTGAACTACAAGCTCAGTCTGATGCCAATGTTTTAAATTAAAATGCATAGTTTAGGTAGCATCATAGGGCCTCTCTCCATGGCTTTGTGCATGAGGTGCTGCCTGCTCAGCAAAAAGTGGCAGTTTCAGAAGAAGAAAGCAATTAGGTTGCTGGTGCTCAGGTGTTTACCCAGGGAGAAGTATAGAGCCCTGGAAAAGCCAAAGGAAGAGGCCTCGCTTAGAACGTTTCAGTCTCTGTCATGATGTGTGTACTGGCTGCGGAGATAGCTGGTGGTGTCCTGGAGAGAAACCTAGCTACACGGGTATGCAGCAGCTCTAGTCCTATGGAGTCTCGTGGGGAAGTTTATATGCTGAAGGTCCTTTGTATTGTACATGGATGGTGAAATAACCACACCATCTCTGGGAAAAAGTGCAGTGTCAGGTGTCATGAGAACTCCCTAGGTTTTGTAACAGCAACAGTCCTACCAAGTGCCTGCCTGGTTTGAGCAGCTGAGGGTTTGATCTATGGATGGTGCATTTCATATCAAAGAAACACCTGTGGAGTAAGCTCAGTGTATTCTGCTCATGTATTAACTTTCTATTTGTTCTAAATTAATGGTTGTCATTAAAATGTGGCTTGGAAGGAGATTTTCCATAATTAATAGATGAAGCATTACAGGTTCACTGCTTCTTCCTGTAGAGGATTCCAAGTTCTACTTTCTTCCCTCATTTCCTCTTCAAATTACACCTCTATTAAAAAAAAAAAAAAAAAAAAAAAAAAAAAAAAAAAAAAAAAAAGTAACAAAACAAAACCCAAACACCTTCTGGCTCATTTCAGCAAAATAACTGAAGAGATGTGCCATGTTTCTGTATATGTCCGTGAGCACTTGCAGGAGAACTACTGTATGTTGTGTCATGGTAGGGGAGGAAGGAGTTTATAAAATTCCCTTCAGGAAGGGGTATAGGTCAGCACTAGAAAGCTCTTCTGGTGAATATATGGGAGGCTTGGGCAGGGTGGGAGAGAGGTAAGTGGCTTGGAATGAGAAATGCAAAACAGATTTAGAAACAAAATTAAGAAGGAATAAAAACAAGGCGAAGTCCATTGGGGGATTCTGTGCTGCAGTTTCTGTATGTGCTGGAGTATTAAACATCTTCAGGCCGTGCTAATGATGTTGATAACAAGCCTGATCTTTTGATGTTTCTGAAAACATCAAAGGGAAGGTCCTGGAAGGCTCCAGTTCAGCAAAATCCAAATCCCAGACAAAAAAAAAAAAATTTTTTTTTTGGTTGGTTTAATAGATGTGGATATTTTATTACACTACAGTTTATGTTTCCAGGGACTTTGGGGAAAGGAAGAAGGGGATGGAAGAAAACAAGCAAGGGTTTTGAAGTAGGCATGGGTCTGTGTTTTGAATGGGTCTGTGATTCTATGAATGGAGCTGAAGCATGATTCAGAGTAACATTTTGGAGAACAGTTGAAATTCTTTAAACTACTTTTTGCCTATTCTGTGTGGGGAGAAGGCTGAAAGTATCTTCTGTGGCTTTTTGTGTTAGGGAGAAGAGCTTTGTCAATTAGAAACATCAGTAGATCCATGTGGCCTGTAAGGAATGTTTTTGCAGTTGTTTTCTGCCACCTGCCACCCTTTCCCATTGCTGAGACCAGGGAAGACCCTTTCACTTCAGTGTCCTGGCAGTTTTCAGCTCTGACTCCTGTAGTCCTTCTGAAGAAATATTTCCAGAGCATGCTCAGGTGTCCAGCACTGATACTGTAACCTACTCTTGTGTCAGGACTGTACAGGAGTTATATAGATTACCAAAAATGCGTAAAGGTACCGAAATGAGTAGAATGGATCTTGTAGTTGAGGTATGTCTTAAGATTTCACTTAATTTTGGTAGCCAGTACTTCTAATGATATGAATCACAAGCAAGATATCACTAGTCCTCTTATTTCACATACTTTCAGAATATCAGGAAATTATATTAAACTCAAAATTAGAAGGCCTCTGCTTGAAGTGAAACCACTGGCATGTATACACCAACCATAAGGAAAAGCTTTTCAGAGAACTTCAAGTAGAAGAGGGTCACTCTTGGGTGCATGAGAGACAGGAGCAGAGAAGTGGTTTTGATTGTCAGAACGTCAAGCTCAGGTCTTGTCTCTTTTGAAACTGATGGTTCTTGTGTAACACCTCTCAGCTTTGAGTCCAATGCACATCTGTTTGATCACAAGTACTTGCTGGGCTGTGGTTTGCTGTCAGGAGGCATGAGGCAAGAATTAAAATCTTCATGTAACTAGAGTTTGCTGTGTAGCAAGCTGCCGAATAACCTCTTCAGATGTCATTGCAGCTATGCTCCCTACAAATGACTTCTGGTTGCTTGAATTGGAGAGTTGTAGTGCAAATCAGGCGTTGACTCGGGGAAACTAGAGTTGAAATACATTTAGATTAATTCATCTAGTCAAAAGTCCTGCTCATGGAAGGCTGTATGCTGCAGTATATTTCTGGGGCTGCTGAAGTGACTCAAGGTGAAATGCTAAAACTGTCCGACGTTGTGCCTGGTTAGAGGACTCCCTCTCAGGTTCAGTCTTTTCATGATGGCCTGCATTGTCCTGAGAACCCAGGAGCTCTTCTTAAGGCTAATACAGTGGAGGAACAAATGATAATCACTATTGGCACTACAGTGGGACTGAAAATTCAGACAAGTCCTTCAAGATGCTTGTGTGCTTGTAATTTGGAGCTGAGGGCACTTTTTACTTTTAGCAGTATAATAATATATGGTATTTTCTTTCATTGTTTAATTCCACAGGTTTTAGATGCACTTGTGGTGGACTGCCCTGCTCTAACAGCCCTTTCTGAAATGTGGTTTCTTCTGGTGCTTTGGAGTCTTACAGAGATGGGACATACAGGGTGTGAGTCACCGAGGGGAGATCAAGGACAGTGTCTGTTACAGTCCTTCATGAATCATGAGAGCAGAGGGTTCAGGGGCACACTCTTCAACAGTGCAGTATACATCTATACAACCCCTGTGTGGAGAGGATGAGACCCAGTTTTGGCTTTTTGACCAGGATAGGAGAGAGCTGTCGTTCTGATTCATAGTCTGTCTCGAGTGATAGTCTGTGTATGTGAAAGTACAAAACCCCAGAATCTTCTTGTTGTTCTTTAGGGTAAGAACTGGCACCAGGTGGGAGCCTAGGGATGCTGTGTACAGGATAAGAAGTAACACACTAGAGATTTTTCATTTGATGAAATTTTACCATTGAGTCTCCTTTCTGCCCTTTTTATTGCAAACTTCTACCCTTTTATATTTATGGTTGGTGGCAGTAAGCACTACTACATGGAGATAAAAATAATCACATTCCAAAACTCTCACGTCTCTTTGTTTGTTTTTCAAAGCATGAAAAAACGAGTCTAGTCTTTATCATAATGAGTAACTTTCTTTTTCCCCCACACTTTGCTGCTGCATTGTTTTAAGGTTTGCTCTTGACTTTGCTATGTTGCCACAGCTTATCCATTCTGTTCGGATGCCATTAAACTGTAATGTGTATAACAAAAAAATTTCTTCAATCCTGTCCTTTAGCCACTTTCCTTCTCCTCCTGCCCAGTCTGTCCAACATGCATCAATTCACTTAAGTTTTTTGTACACCTCTGTTGTGGTTTAAACCTTGCTGGCAGCCAAACACCACTCAGCCACTCGCTCATCCTCCCCTGTGCCGGGAATGGGGGTGAGAATTGGAGGGATAAAGGTAAGGAGACTTGTAGGTTGAGATCAAAACAATTTAATAATTAAAAGTGTAATTATGATAATGATAGTGTTAATAGAATATACAAATGAGTGATGAACAATGCGATTGCTCACCACCCACCGACCAGTGCCCAGCCTGGCTGGCAGCTCCAGAGAAGAGAAGATCCTGAACCTGCAATCCTGGAAGCAAGAGAGCTTCCCAGCCCAACCCTCCTCTATATACTGAGCATGATGTTATATGGTATGGAATAATCCCTTGGCCAGTTTGAGTCTGGTGCTCTGGCTGTGCTCCCTCCCAGCTTCTTGTGCACCTGCACACTGGCAGGACATGGGAAGTTGAAAAGTCCTCGATTTCTTAGCAACAGCTAAAAAACCCTGTGTATTACCAACATTCTTCTCATACCAAATCCCATACTAAATCCAGAACACCGCACTATTCTAGCTACTAAGAAGAAAAATCAGCTCTGTCTCAGCCAAAAGAAGGACAACCTCTCTGACTTTGTTTTACCCAGATCAACCACAGACCTCTAATATTGTTTCTTCTTCCACAAGTAGTCCGTGTTTCATACGTTTACTTCTAAACCTGTATGCAGCTGCACTCTGATTCCAGCTCTTCTGGTTTTTCCTTTCTCCTGCTCTGCTAGTCCTCAATCCTTACATTTCTTCCTCCTGCCTTTGAGTCTTGCACACAGTAAGGCTGTAGTGCAGGCAGACTTAACCAAGCTGGCTTTAATCCGTCTAGTTTGACTGTTGGAAGCAGTGAATTCACACTGAGCACAACTTTTTTGCTGTAGTCGCATTCTCCTGATAGCTGTGTGGACTGGGCTGTCTGAGTCTGGTCATGACCCCCGGTGTGCTTTGAGCAGCCTGCTGCTTCCCACAGAATAAGGAACTTCACATATTTTGTTCATCAGATACTGCCTAAAACTCTGGACTGTGCTAAACCTCTTGTTGTGGTTCTCCAGCCTGAGGCTGATAATTTCATGTTGGATCCTAAATTTTATTTACTGTAAAAGAGCTTGTAGACTTGGATTTTCCTGTTAATGTTTTTGTATATACCAGGGGGAGAACAGTGATGATAAAAAATTCTCATGATGGGACTAGAATCACTGTTGGCTGAAGACTGTCCAGTGTCTTGCACTTGCTTTCCTTTTTGAGAAAAGTAAGAAGAATATGACTGCAGGCTCGTTGTCTGGGGTTGTATGGGTGAGCTGACTGCTTCATTGTCGGAATGTCTCTCTGCTCATGTGCACTGATATTTTTTTGGTATTTTGTTTAAATGCCATCCCATCAGCAGTGTTAAAAGAGGCTGAACAACCACTCAGTGCAGAAGATCCGTGGTCATGGTTGGATACATAGATGATTGTGAACATGACATTCAGAGATGAGTTTCAGAAAGAAGATAAAGAGGGTTTTAAAAACAAACAAGAGATGCTATCCAGCAGTCCCAGACACATACCTAGATGAGACACTTAAAATCACTGAGCTGTTAATGGTAAGTTTGCCTCACTTCATCAAATGCATCAAGCCCAGTGCTTCTGAGAGATTAAAGATCAAAATTCACATTGGTCACCCTCTCTTGGATTTCTTTTGCCTTTCTTGGTGTTTTACTGCTTTGCTTTCTTCGGCTGGGGGCAAGGGGGGGAGGAGGAGTGATGTTTCTGCTGAAGCCAGTTATAATTTAGTGACTGACAAACTCTCCCAAGTGAGAATAGTTTAGCTGAGTTAACACATTAACTAGTTAAGAAGTCAGTAGGCAGTGGTTTGCATTCCAGAAGTCTTAGCACGATGGAAGTTACTCTGGTGGGCATAACTAGTGACTCAAACAGCTATTCTATGCCTGTCAAAATAGCATTGTTTTTTCCACAGCAATTTTACAGCATCTGATAAGGGCTTGTAGTTTGTTTTAACACACCATCTGAAACTCAAGGTTCTACTGCACCCGCATTAACTAGTATATAGTACAGTAAATAGCTTTAAAATGAAGAAGCCATAAAAGTGCCATCAAAGCAGGAGAGGCAATCAGAAACAGACAGACCTCACTGGCCTCCCTCTCGTAATAATTTTTCTTGAGAGATTATTTCCGGTAACTTTTCCCTCTTACGTCTGTCTTAGGTGTCCGTGGTACCTGCCTATTCTTGCAAAATTCAACATTATAGTTCTTGTGATTGCTCTGCACTTACAGGGTACTAATGGAACTTTTTCTTGGCAAGTTCACATTACAGGAGAGAAACCAATGTTTGTCTGCTGCTTCTAGCTGTTATTCGCATTCCATCACTTAAAAACAAGAAGGCATTTAATGCAGTGGAATGATCCCAGGCTCGAGTGAAAGGCATTTTGTTACCCATATCATCTTTAGGTACAACTTTTTGATACAATTCTTCACATATAAGTTTGTTGAGTTTTTTTTTTATTTTTTGAACAAAGAAAGTACCCAAAGAGAATGCCCTTGAAGTACATAACTCTCCACTAGCTCATGTAATCAGCCTACCACTAATTTTAGATTGAAAGTTTTGTCTTTTATAAGGCTTCATAGGGTGGTGAGGAGGCCCTGACATAGGGAACTTCTTTAAAATGCCCAGTGTTTCTCACTGGACAACATAATTATGCAAATCCAGGTAGCTGAAGTCTGAGGAGTAGCTTCTTTCTTTCATCTGCAAGCTTAACTCTGAGTATCTGCCTGCACTGTTAAAATCATAGCTGTTTTCTCCTCTCCCTGACCCACTGCTTATTAATCACAGAAACCTCTTCCTCACTGGTGTCTCTAAACACCTCTGTCAGCCCCAATTTGGTCCATGTGTGCTAAAATAGTCTTCCTTGATTATAACTCTGAGCATGTCACGGTCCCTTTGATTCTCCCAGTTACTCTGCTTTTTTACCATGTCACATTCAAGCTTCTGGTTCCCACCTTCAAGAGCCCATTAGCTTTTTTCCTCCTCTCTTTCCTTTTTTCTTTTTATTTTCTCCCCCATCACTGTGTTTATCTGTGTCTTCACTGCCTATGGCACTGTGTCCTTTATGCACAGTTGCCCACCTGACATCATCTCACCTCCTTTAAGACATCCTTAAGACTGACTCTTTTTAGTGTCTGGAAGCAATCAGCTTGCTAATGATGGCTAGGTTTAGCAGCAGACTAGGGATTGCTAATGGTATTTATTTATTCATGCTTCTTGTAGAAGATAAAACATCCAGTTGATTGTGATTAGCTCATCTAGATAACCTTATCCTTATTTTCATCTTCCCTCCCAGTCTCAATCCAAGTCTTCTATTTTAATTTGTTTTGTGAGTCAGTTTTAAACTTTTAAAGTCAGCAGCCTATTCTTGCCAGCCTTTATACTGCAGCATGCATAGTGAGGTCCTCTTCATGACATAAATGATAGCTCTTGCTACCACTGTGCAGTTTTGGCCTGGGATTTTCAAGAATGTTCAGGAATATAGATGTGCATGTGATCATCTGGAATCCTGAATAAACTGTAGCCGTAGTTGTTACATAGGATGAGATTTTTCTTTGGAATTTTTCCAGTTTGTCAAGGGGATAGTTGTGGGGTGTGCAAATGGTGTCATTTGGGGTGCTTGGTGGAGAATGAAGTCAGTCCTTGCAGTGGCGGTGGTACTGTAGGACAGCACTAGCAGTGCACGCCGTGCTTCAAGAAATTACATGGTTCAGCGCTTCTGATGGATAACAGAAAAAAAGGCTTGATTCGCTGACGTGTACGCTATGCTCATTGTTCATCAGCTACTTGGGATTTGGTTGGTTTTAATTTTTCTATTCCATTCGAATCAGAGTGAAAGCAGTGCAGTTCTAAATGTCTTAAACTTCAGTGCTTGTGAAAGACGGCCTGAAAGTGCAAACCGAGGGCAGGGACGCTGTATTGGGCACTGCTCAGAACCGTACCATTTTACTGCTTTCTGGCATAGACCATGCAGAGGTCAGCTGTTAGAGGTTCCATAGGAAGTTTAAGAGTGACCTCGGGAGATACCTGTTCCTTTCTTTATCCACACCATGTCTGGCAGACTTTGCCTAGCTTGTTCTGAAAGACCTCCTAGACATGGAGGTTCTGGGACTTTTGCAGTACTTAACTGATCTTGCCATTAGAAGTGTTTTCCTGCATTGAAACCTTCCTGCTGCAATTTACAGCCTTTTAAACATCTTTTATGATTCTTTTATACTCCTTTTAACTCACTCAAGTTGACCCACAACCTTCCTGAAGTATGAAACGTGATGCTCCTGAGTCCTTGGCAGTATAAAATACATAGTTAGACTGTTGCTTGAAGAACGCGGCTTAGGGATGATACTTCCCTTCATGAAGTCTGCAGTGATTTAGCGATTGGTGACTCTGCTGTGCTGTACATAGCTGAGTCCTGGGCCGCTCTCTATGGTTATGGAATGTAATCTGAGCTTTTCTGAAAGACAGTGAAAATCGTCCCATGTTGTGAAGTAGTTTTATAATATGGCTGAAGTCATTCTGGACCTTCTAAAGGTGTATATTCAATGGAACAGATGTGAGCTCATTTTCCATGTTGGTCTTGTGGAAATCCCATTGGAATTCAGCAAATGACTCCCAGCTGTGAGTCATAGATGCTGTATGAGCAAAACTGGCATCATAAACAAGAGCTCCAGCCCAGACCCTGTCTGCAGTAGTTTCTGAAGGATAAAGTAACTAGGCGTTTTATTCTTCCTCTGTCTATCTGTTTTAAACTTACTCCACTGGTAATTAGGCTCAGGCCATCTACTGCTCTGTAGTCTCATTGTGAAAAGTGTGTTGAGAACTAAAGGATGCTTTGAATTACTCACCTACTGATGTATTGTTTCATTTACAGATATGTGCGCATGAGCTGGCAGAAGCAAAAAAACCCTTTTTCCCAGTATGCATTTGATTACATACCCTCTCTTTATCCTTCAGTTGTCTGTAGTGCTTGGAGTAGCACCAGTGGCAGAGCAGAACAGATTGCCAGAGACCCACGGCTACGGAGTTTAGCAACTCAAGCCAGGGGAGAAAATACAGTGAGAACCAGTCAAAGATGTAGCCTTAAGGCATGAAAAACAACTTCTTGAAACATTTTTTATTATTTTTTTTAAATTTAAAAGCACCGAGTGAGACTGCATTTTATCTTTGTCAAGACATCAAAAAATGCCTTATGCTGAATTTTTCCGCAGGAGGCTAATAGACTAGTTCTTTCCTTGAGTGTAGCTTCTGGAGTGAAACAGAACAAGCTCTTCATTTTTCATGAATGCTGGAAGATCTAAACTGTAGGTACAGAAATTGCTTGAACATGTCTCTTAAAATTTTGAATTGTTTATAAAGCCCTGCATGTCCAGGATAGGATAGAAAGGAAAATCATTGTTTAAGACTTGCACGCTTACTGTTTTTCAGTCTTTGAGTGTTAATAATATTTAATTTTGCATTTATTTCCTTTGACCCTTCCTAGTTCTGCTGTGCTTGAATTGTATATTAAAAATGAAAATGTGTCTCTTAGTTTCTAAAGACTTCCAAGACATTTGCTGGTTTTCTGTGTACTTATTTATACCAGAAATTGAAACATTTAAATGCTTGTGTTTTCTTACCAAGGTCCTTCTGTGGTTTAACTCTCATTTGTGAAATAAATTAACACAAAACTAAGCACCTTTATTTTTTTAAAAGAGGATGATCTGTGCTATGTATCAAACGTATCTTTGTGGTGACAGGGCTTAAGGTATGTCATCTTCTCAGCAAGCTTAGAGGTTGCCTTTATTCTCTCTCCAGTTGGGTGTTATTTCTGCATTTATTGCACAATGATCATGGACAACTGACATGTCACAGAAATACCTCAAAAGCTGAATTCTCAAGGGAAAATCCTGAGTGAGGTCACTCCGTTCTCAAAGACCCTGTCACAAGCAAGCTGGTATTCGTTGTACATGAGTGCAGATATCCATGAACTTGTGCAGTACATGAAGATGGGTATCCTCTCCTGAAGTGCTCACAGTTGAACTCTGGCAAATAATGCAACAAAGAGAAGCGTAGTGTTAGGCCTAGGTGGAAATGTGACTGTGAAGAAGATATGCTTAGAAAGTTTTCTGTATGAAAGACCAGGCCCTCAGATTGACAAGAATCAAGGTTTCAATAGTAAAAATAATGAGAAAATACCTTTGTCTCCAAGAAAAGCCAAATAAAAGAGATGTACATGTCCTGGAACAAAGTCCCTATGCCGTTTAAATATGGTTGGTTGCATTTGGGCAGGGCATCTCATCCCGCAGTACTGACCTTTCTGCAATGTCATTTGCACATGTGTGATCCCAGGAGGGCACCAAGCTGACCAACTGGAGTTAATGTTGCAGGATCAGGCCCTTTGTCCTGGGAGAAGGATGGAGTGCAGGGAGAAGAGCTGGTAGAGCAGGGCAGGTGTTGACAATTAATTCACAAATTAGAAGGGGAAACTCATAAGGTCATCGTGTCCCCCACTGTGTTGTTCATATGCTTACAGAAAATCTTCCCCATTTCCCCCCGCTGATGCGAGGCGAAGGGAGGTGTAGATCTGACAGGATGAATGATGAAGGCTTCCCCCAACCCGTTGCCTTACTGTGATGGAGTGACATATTTAACCTCCCCTGATGCTACTGCTGCAGGTGAAATGAATTATGCGACCCTCTGAATCCCTTATCGGTGCTAGGCTGTCTCAGGGGCTGGATGCAGCTGCTATAATTTTGGAGTTCTTTCCCTGCTTTAATGCCAAGTACAAATCATGCACATTTCTCTGCTTGAAGACCCCAGGCTGCTTTGAATATGGAACTGGTCTCCCAAGGGGATGTGAAGGGGGAAGGGAGAACGGTGATGGAAGGTAGGAAACCTGCGCAGAATTGCTAATCAGGCTCTGCCCTGTGTCTTCCCGGGCTGCAGATGGCTTCTTGCTGTGTTGTGCCAAGCCAAACACCTTCATTGTCAGACTCACAGAAAGTGCTTTAAGTGTCTGCTGCAGAGGGTGGGTGGGTGGAGAATGGATAGCCCCATTTTTAAGATTGCTGGAGGAGCCTAATTAAGCTGGTGATTTTCTTGTTTGGGAAGTGGTCACTGGTAACCTTGAAGATAATGAAATATGTTGGTCTGAACCACTTTTCATCTCTCTGGAGCAATGAATTTTGCTTGTCAAATGACCATTGCCTGTTTTACTCTGGTGTGTCGGAACTGCGAGTCTCTCTTGGCTTGATTCCCCTTTCTTTATCGGCATTGTTTGCTCATGTCTCTTATTTCCTTTCGCAAGGAGCTGGGAGCTCTCCTCTTCCCTACATGTACGGCCAGATGGAAAGAGTCGTCTCTTAAAAAAACCCAAAGCCCCAACAGCAACACAAAAAGAACTTCACCACACTGAATAAACACGGGCTGTAGCACTGCAGGATAGGGTAACATTTTATGCCCTGAAGCATTGAGAACAAATACCTCGAAATACAAGTTCCCTGATGTTGGATGATTAAAGAACCCGTGGGTGGGGAAGTAGAGAAGGTGCTAATAGCACACCCAGCATTTAATTATTAATACAGCCTATAAATTGCAATGGTCCATTTATAGTCATTATACTCCTTTGGCTTCTCTTCCTGTTGAGATCAAGCACTTGAGGTGCCAGGGAGCTTTCCTGTACGGTGCCAGGGGCTGTGGGCTCAATTTCCTCTGCTACACATACTCTGTGGGCTGGAACTCCGTGGAAATTCTAGAATAAAAACAAACAAACAAAAAAATAGGAGTAAGATGGAGAGCAGGGAAGTGCTCGCAAATACTCCTGTGCGCAAGCAACAATTTGTGTGTGTCTGGGACCTTTTGTCAGTATTTTCTATTATTGCTTAGGAGTTTGAGATTTGCCAGCTGCGGACTACTGCAGAAAGTGAATTGGTCACTAGGCTGTCATTGCGGTTTGGTTTGTGAGCGACTTGTGTGTTGCATGTGTAGCTTTTTCCTTGGTTTGTTGTAAGAATTGCGTGAGATACTGTCTGAGGTACTGGTTGCTTAATCGTTTTCACTGTCTTCTGCTCAAATTCAAGCCACATTTTTTGTATGAAACATATTCACTATTTTATTTTGTTATTAAAAACAGTTCAAGGAGAGAGAAAAATATAACTACGTTAGCTGATTTATTTGAAGAACCTGTGTATTTTGAAGAACCTGTTCATTTTGTTTGAGGCTGTTTGTATACAGGTTAATAAGGTTGCCAATTGCCACGCTGCCTGAACACTTCTGCAAGCCCTGACATAGGCAGATTTTTACTGCTATCAATAGGGGAAATTGGCTTCATTGCAGAATCAGTCAGCAATAAACAATTAATAACCACTGAAATTTTTTTTTAAAAAAAGAAGTGACGTAGGAATTTGTTTCCTGAACTTTTCGTAATGAGCACACTTTTCTCTGAAATGCAGAGTTGTTCTCCGCTTCACATCAGAAAATGCCATCAGAGATCATGCAACTCTTCTGAACTGTGTTACTTTATTTCCATGATTCAGAAGGTTTTTTTGGGTTTTGTTAGTCGTTCTGTGAACTGTTGCACCCAGTTTCACTCCCCTGGATTTCCACTAAATAAATTGGTTTAGCTTATTTTAGATTTCTTGGTTTCAGTTTGTGATGGAAATTCATTTTAGCATCATATCTTGTTATGTGTATACGCTGATCATTGTTATTTTACTCAGTTGCACAGAAGAAGAGCTCCTAAGTGTCATGAAATGTTTACTTGCTTTTCATGGAAAATAGAAGGGCCAAAATACTACATCCTCCTGCAAGGAGAACTGTAGATTGGCTTCCCTTGCTTTTCTGGTGTTTCATCTTTTTTCATAACATTCTTTATGGGCTGCATGTTCTGTCTTGATGCTAAAGGATAGTTGGGGGAGAAGACACAAAGGTGTCAGTTCTGATTTCTTTTCCCAGAGAACCTGGGGCCTCATTTTTGTGTTAAATGGGAATAAAGTACTTAATAGGATTGCTGCCAAACATATTTGTTCTCTGTGTTTTAGCTTTCATGCCTTTCATCACAAGAGGCATTGTACAAGTGTAGAGAATTCAATGGGTAAGAATAAATAGGTGCCAGTTTCAGTTTTGCAAGTCCATCTCTCTTTCCTGTGAACTGTATAGGGAGGGCATTTTTCTCCTGTCAGGTTTAGGGAATTTGCTAGATGAGACTAGTCAGCATTTCCTTATCTTTCTAGATGACTGTTGAAGTTATTAGATTAAGACTTTAAGACATATTTACTCATCCAGTCTAGCTCCTTTATGTTGGCCGAGTGAAACATGTGGGTCTGAATATATCACTTCTGCTTCTCTTCCGTGTTTGCTCCTAGCTTTCATTAATCTTAGGGGTTTGAGACTACTGTTAAGAGCACCCCTTATTCCAAGACTGGCTGGAGCATGAGCCAGCAAAAGTGAGAGTGTCAGAAGCAATTTTGAAGTCATCGATACACAAACTTCTCAGGGACGTGCTGTCAGTATCAAGCACCGGAGCCTGAATTTTAGTTTTCACATCTACCAGCACTTGCAGACTGCTGGTCTGTCTCTTAAGTGCTGCGTACGTTGCCTTGGGTGCAAAGCAGGCTGGCAAACCTGGGCTCAGGCTTTGTTTGGAAGCTGGTGCTGTTTAGCAGAAGAGAGCAGAAGATGATGAATGACTTAACACACAGTGTTTAGGGTCAGTGGCTTCTCGTCAGTCACCAGCTGTCTGTCTCTGTACTAATAGCAGCAGAGCTGGTACCTGGCAGGCGGCCCTGCTCAGCTCTGACTCCCGTGCTCCGTGCGCTGGCAGCGGGTGCTCTGGGTGAAGGTGTGCAGGCACTGCGGTGGCAGAGCTGGGCAGCGGTTACCTCTTCCCTGGTGCTGAAGCCTTCTCACTGCTGCTGTGGTCTGGTGTGTTTTGTGATGCCAGTGCTGCTAACATGGGACATCCTTCACTGCTGGTGTGCCAGCAGCAGGGCTGGGAGACATCAGAGCTGAGTCGGTGATGAACACACTCGTATCTCTTTGCTGTGCCCTTCCTCCATGACTTTTCCTAAAGTTCCATCACACGCCAGGAACTCTTCATTCACTCTATCTCCTCACATGCTGCAAATCCTGAGTAGTACGTGTTGGAAGACCACTGCAAAGGTTCAACCCCCAGGTAATTGCACAAGCAGTGGTGCATTTTATGTAGTACAGCAGCACCCTTTTCCCCTCTACAAGTAGCAGGTGGGGTGAGTGCTTGGTTTTATTTATTCATAATTACATTTCCTGCAGATCTCTCTCCTCCTGACTTCTAATGCTGCATTTGAAGTTGCACTGGGATCCAGGCCCTATACAGCCTTTTATATTATTTTCATTACCAGTTTTTAATTACCTTCCTGGTTTTTATTCTCTCACACTGTTAGAAAAAAGAGAATGTTTGAGTAGGGTGTATTGTACTTTCATTTCACTGTGCAGAGTGGAGGACATGTTTTGGCATTATGTATTATAAATGATGGACCAGAAGCAACTTTCAGCAGTCTGGGGCACAGGTCAAATAACATCCAAATCCTTTTGAATATGTATGGATAGCCTCTGGCTTCCTATGAAAAACTCCTCCTGTGTAGTGTCTGATGCTTTCTCTGTTTCATTGTGTTGATTCCCTGTCTGTGCTATTGCACTGAAGCATTGTGCCTTTTCCTGGCAGCCAGATGGATTTGTCACTTTTCACCGGGCACCAGTGTATTTCAGGATTTATCCCTGTACGAAGGGTGTGGTAACTCTCCTGTTGGTGTCTCTGGACACTGTAGGATCAGACCCTTACTGACACATTCTTGATATAACTGTTGACTTATGTGGTTTGGAACAAATCAAAGGAACTTTGTATATGTTCAGTAATGTTTTAAGCGTTGCAAAACCAGATGTACACTTCTGAGAGAAGTGTACTGCATTTCCAGTATCGCGGGTTGGAGCTGGAGAACTGCTAAATCATTATGACTTTGGTTTTGCTTGTTAAAGAACAAGGTAATAGGATATACCACGTTAATAAGGTAAATGGGGGATAGAAACATTAGAGAGAGAAACTTCTGTTTAAGAGTAGCTACTGCCATTGTTTCCCCTAGAACTGCTCTCTATACAAGAACAACGCAGCGGGATTTCTTGATATATGAAAACCTTCTACTGGGGTCAGGAAAGAGTTGTGATCATTTGTATCAGCTGGTCATAGCCTAACTGATGGAATGAACTATGGCCGCAACTACTTTTATTCACGCCTCTGTTGCCCCTTGAGTCTCGTATCATGATTAAATCTGCCAAACACTGCCTTTGCAATATTAGTCAAGATGTCAGCTGCTGCAGCCCCTACCAGGCAACGTGTCTAGATTTTGTGCTCATTTCGTATATCTTAACAAGTTTATTTTTATTAAAGTATAAGGGATACAAGATGACTTTCTGTCCATGTGGTGATGGGGTTGGAGACAGGGGTTGTGCTGCACTGGTGTTTAGAAGCCTCAGGGCTTCTTACAAAAAAACCCCAAAAGAAGTGCTAACTTTAAAACAAAATGTTCATTTGAAAGGTAATAAGTATAAAAGACCTGCATCAGGAACCTCACCAGCTATAAAGAGCAGGAGGTGTTGTGTTTTCTGCATTAATTTTATACTCTCCCATTCCACTCACTTGAATGAGCACAGTTTGGTTTCATTTTCTTTTAATGGAAAACAAAGAAGAAATGGTCTGTACCTTTCCAGGAACAGACTTCCTTGGGTTTAATGCAATAGAGAGTTACAGGTTTATAAAGAAACGCTGCTAAGTCTGGGAAAAGAAAGAAAAGAAAGACTTAAGAGGAGATGGTTTCTGTGACTATGAGAACAGCTTGCTGATTGCAGACAACAGCTATTTTTACTTCTTAAGTTCAGCTTGGTCACTGCTGCAGTAAAGGTCCCTCAGTACCGATATGCCTTGGAGTGGGGTATAAAGGTAGGAGTTTGTAATGACCAGACCTAAGTTCTTTGTGATACCTTTGTATCTTCATTTAAGATGGTAGGTTCACTCATATTAGTCACTGTCATCTGATTAATTACCTTCCTTAAAATTTGGCCAGCAGCAGGATAAAACATTAGTTTCCACCAGTAATTTTCTGTTTGAGTTTTTCCTGTGTTTGAAGGATATAATGGTTATATTCTGCTGAAAAACATGTAAAATTTGCCATTCAGGACTTAATCTTTTCAGTTATTAGAAATTGCTTGGCTAACGTTTGTATTATACAACTGAAAACAAAACCAACCAACTAACCAAACATCATAATCCTACTGTTGGTGAGCTATTTGGGCCCAGGAGACAAAACTGCATGAAGTGGATATGCATATTCCAGGCAGGTTATTTGGATGCCTTATTATTCAAGGGTCAGCTGTCGATAGTAGCATTTAGGCTCACCCCGTGCTCTGTTTCTCTAGGTTTAATTCATTTGTGGAGCAAATGGACTGAAATAGTGGAATAACAGCAGCATTCAGTCTGCCTCAGCCGGTCTAGTTCATTACAACCAAGGGATGAGTCCTGTCCTTCTCATTCTTTCACAAGTACTTGTGATTTTAGCAGAACATCTTAGAGAAATAAGGTTTTTCAGGTTGGCTGAATGAACAAATGAAAGGTAGGGGGAAGCTGTACAGGATCAAGTCCTGAGATCCTGCTTCTTGATGTCCCATGTTGCCTAAAACATTTCCGTTTTTAACCTTATTTCTTCCACCACAGAACGGTCCTCCTTTCCTATTATGTGCCATCTGTGTGCAATACTCTAAGTAGTCCTTAAGTTTAGCAATACTTTTAATAGTCCTCAGAGCATCACATTCAAACAAATCTTAAAATGGCGACTTGAGTTTGAAGCTTGTATCTCAGTCAATTATTGTGAGTTAATGAGGTTCAAAAATAAGGTTCCAGTTTTAACCTTTCACTCCTTAATTTTGGAAGCTAAATTTTACAATAACTAGCCAACAGGAGTGATGGGCTAGGAATTTTCTTTCTCCGTAGTTTTCAGTTCCCTTTCTTTTCCAGAGGAAAACACACCAAAAAAAAGAGTTTTATATAATCAAGCAAATACATCTAAAAAGAACAGCCCTTGCTATCTCAGCTCTTATTGCCTATGGAAAAGAGATTGGGTGTCAAACAAGTTAAATAAAATAATAATTATGTAATAGTGGATCCCAGCTCCTGTGTGTTTCCTACAGGCCCGGTGACTTGGGTTTTCAGATGTGTTAATGATTTTAGCATCAAACTATTGCATTTGCACATGGGTTTATAACCAGCTTTTATATGTAGGTTTTATATGTAGTTCTCTTCACACTGGTGTGAAGCATGGGAGTAACTGGCAGCCCATCCCTGAGCCAGCACTGTGCCCTCGCCTTGGCGCTGACCACTGTCCTCTGTCTGTGCGTGGAGCTAACAGGATCAGAAATTCTCTTACCCTTTTTGGTTGGGTTTTCCTTGTGTCTGTCTCCAAATCTTTATGCTGATACTAATTATGGATGCTCTAGTATTTTCCTGGCGAAGATGTTTTTCTAGCCAGTATAATTAATGTATGCCTTGTCCTTCACCTTAAAGGATGCAGACCCAGCCTGTTTTAAGCTCAGGGTAGCTGAACAGGTAGGTGGATAATATACAAAGATGTCTCTATCAGTGACTTTCAGCAGAAATCCAGAAAATGCATATCTTGGGAGGATGTCAACCTCTGGAGAGAATTAAACCTGAGATCTGGTTATCACAGAAATTCATCTTGAGCTTTTGCAGTATAGCCCTTGCAGAGCAAGGAGAGAGTTATGTTTTCAACTTTATTTTTACAGGACCCCATAGTCATTACACTATCATAGCTTAAAACAAGACATTGGAAGGCATCTTCTAGCAACTGAAGTTATTGCTCTGATTTTTCAGACAACAATACCAGCTAATCTTTTCCAAAAATTTATCAAGCTTGAGCTCAACAGCTATTTGCTTACTTGGTTGTTTGTCTGCACCAGTGCTATTGGAAAACTAGTCTAAAATCTTACTTACCATCTTTCCTTACATGATTTTGAACATTATATGTACTATTCACTCTTATTTAGAATACTTCTCTTCAGATTTTAATAAATTTGATAGGTTTGCTAAATCATTTTGAGGGAAACTTGTGCCTTAAGTATCCTAAAAATAGCGAGATCAAGATGTCCTTAATAAAATATTTTAAAGTGTCTTCTTGAGCAATTTTTTTTCAGCTGTTTTGCTTGAACTAAAATGTCTTCGCTGCTTCTTTTCATTATGGATGCAATCTAAAAGCTGTACATTTGTTTCAGATGCTTTTCCTCTGATGTGATGGCTAGGGGGGCACTGAAATGTTACCTGTAGTGAAGGGATTCTTTATCCAAACTTTTAAAGCATCCTGGTTTAGTCATGGAAACCCACTGGGAAAAGACTTGGAAAAAATGAGTAGAGGAATACACAAAAGAAGAAAAACATGTTTTTGTCTGAGAAAAGCAGGGAGGACACTATAAGTCTTCTCACCAAGAGCTGAAAAGAGAACTAGCATTGGGATAAACCAGCTATGGATCTTTGCAAGACCACTGAGTACAGCTGTGTCACCGGACACCCAGATGAAAAGAGCAGCAAGTGTATGCCATCGGGAACCTCCCCTGAGATCTCGGAGTCCTCTGAACTGGTCGCAGGATAGCAAACATTCTTGAAATAGTCTTACGTGACTGTGAAATAATGAAAAACTTTTTTGTTAAGCAGTTTAGTATGAAGCAGTTTCAAGTCCCTTGGATTCAGGAGAAAAAAAAAAAATATATATATATTTGCAAGTTAAATAGGGTTGTGCTGGTAGCTGCTGCTATGGGTGTGAGTCCTTGCTCTGCCAACATGGCATAGTCCCTCGGCTCTTGTGCAATTATCTGCTCTTCTCCTCCCACCATCTAAGAGCAGGTTGACCCACCATAGTCCATTTGACTTCTCTGTGCTCCCCGTGGTGTGGAAGCACAGTGGTGTTTCAATTGGAATTTTTTGTAATTATCAAGAGCGTTTATCAACAACAGGCCTGTAGCGATGGGAGTTCCTGAGGGTTCAGTTGCAATGCAAGTCAGGATTCACGGCTTCAGGGGGGCAGACCGGAGAGGTGTGTTTGCTAATATTGAATTGCAGGAGGGTTCTGTCACTGCAGGCTCTCTTTGTGCGCTTACAAAACTGTACATTGTCATGAAGTAAATTTGGGGTCCCTTTTCAAGTGAGGAAAGGCTTTCTAAAGCTCTCTGAAAGTGACAGTGAGTACAGAGGTCTATGTTAGTAGCAATTACCACTTCTCTATTATGTTGTTTCTTATTTCCATGAAGTTCTCTTTGCTACTTTCCAGCCTCAATTGTTAGTCTTAATGTAAAAAAAAACTATTAAAAAAAAAAATCCAAATTAAAAAAATGACCTATAGATACATCAAAAGCACTGGGAATGGAAAACTTTAAATGTGAGGAAGCAGAAAATTGACAAATCTTGCAATTTGTGTCACACAGCTGTATGGTGAGCAAAGGCAGCTTTACAGTGGAGAAAGCAACAATTCTTTATTAGTGCATGTAGCGTGTCTAATAGTGCTAATGACAGTGTCTATATCCTGCTGGGTTTTACCGTATTAATATTGGCATGCTAACAGTTCTGGGATCCAAAATGGTGAGTGTTGTTAATGTGCTACATCCAGCCTGTCAGTAAATAGTAAATCTCCATGGTTCCTGCTCTCACAAACATGTCGTACGAGCATTTAATCCCATTCTTTTTAAAGATAATCTGGAGACTGCATTAAATACTCACAGTATTGACATTTCCCTTTTGAAATTTATTATGTGGGGACAAAATTCTTTCATGTGGGGAAATAATGCTTTTGGTCTTTTTTTCAAATCTTTGAATAGCAAAGAAATGACTTCTCATGTATGTCATTTCTACCTGACTCAATCCTCTGTCTCTCCTCAGCCAGCGGCCACTTCATCATTTCATTATCATCTTGCTGTAGCAATGCTATATTTAAGGTTGAGATGGCATTTTCATCAGCAACCTTATATTCTCTGTCATTTACAACTTTCCGAGAACAATACCTTTCAAGCTGAAATCTCCGTATTTGCTTTCTGCCAAGAAGCAGGAGTCTGCATAGGTGAGAAACTTGTTTTTCTTAAAAATAGCAATGGTAATTTCTTTGAGTGATTTTATTTTTTTCTTCCTTTCTCTTTTTCTTTTCTTTTTCTTTCCCATGAAAAGGTTTGACTAACTCGGAAAATGTCAGGATTGTAATTCTGAAGGGAGATGAACACCTTTCCTTTCTGTAAATATGTTTGAAAATTGCTTAGAGACAGATCTTACCTGGTGCTGCGCAGCCGTACACACATACAGGAATGAGTAAGGAGTTCTTCTGCATTGCCTCTGGTACAGCGTTTTGTATTGGGGTTTTGCTTATGTGTAGAAGTTGCTTCAACTGCTGAGCTAGAAGAGGCTGGGAGTAAAACAGCGTGGGAAGATCTGTCCCCGTTTCTGCTTGCCAGCTTCATCTTTGGAATGGAGCCTTTCTTAATTTGGGGGATATATGCAAAAGGCCTGTTCCAGTTCTCTAGAGGTTATTTTCTGTAACTTTTGAAATCTTCATTTACCAGGACAGCTAAGTATAGGCTTGGTATATGGACTGTACGTCAGTGCTTTGCTGAATGAGGTCTTAGTACCTACTAAAGCCTAGCAAATTATGTGTATATATATATATATATATATATATATATATATAAATATTTTTTTGCAAATAAATTTGTCATTGAATAAATAGAAAGAGGCAAGGAGCGAATGGAGAAGGGTAAAACAGTTTGACCTAACAGAATTTCAGATCAAAGAACTTCATGCAGCCAGATTACATACTTAGAGATCTGCCTTGGCTCGATACTTTAAAAGTGCGATGGCTGGTCCCTAGAGGCGAGGCTCTGCGGCTGCCTTGTCTGCTGGGATGTCAGCGCTTGAGAGGTGCAGGCTGCTGCAAGTGAAAGGCAAGAGCAGAGGGGTGTTTGACAGAATGAGACTGTGGTTTGAGCATCTCTGATTTCTCTTCGTTACAAAATAAAAGCCATGTCTGGTCTAGACAGTACTTGGATAAGAAATCTGTAAGGTTTAAAAAGGAGTCTGTTCATATATGTAGCTTTTGTTCCTACTTTCTTAAGGGTCTCGGAGATCTCTTGCCAGGAAAAAAAAAAAAACAAAAGCACATTTATCTTAGTTCAATAGGTTTCTTCACCGCTTTTGGATTCATGGGTCATGGTTCAATTTCTCACTGGAATAGATTCTTTACAAACAAGAATAATCCTTAATTTGATTTTTATTTTCTTGGTTACCTTTCAGAATGTTTCTCTGTCTACATCACACTTCGCCATTTTTATCTTTTCTGGATTGAACACATCTAATTATTACAGGTTTTCATTACAATTACGCTTGAGTTGGCATTGTAATTCTGAATCTGTAGTTTCTGTGGCTTCAGCCAATCCAGAAGAAAATCTTTGATGTCTTGGAATTTCATTATTCTTCACAGCAAAGAGGTGAATTTGTGTTTTCTATTCTTATTCATTTTTTAGATTTTGGAAGAGTGTTTTCAGTGAAAACAAAATTTCTAATTTTATCCTGTAAATGCTAATATACCATAGGATAGATCCCTTGTTCTGCAATGACAATGATTTAAACAAATCACCAGTCTGGCTGATGTCACAAGTGCACCTTTATTCTGCTTGGATTTTAGATACCAGCTTTCAAGCTTGAAAAGTACAGAACATGAAAGCCAAAAAATAATAATAATAAAAAAAAGGCATAGAGAAAGCATTGTGCATTACTTAAAATCCTGAGATTTGCAGTGTTATTTTGGCATTGGAAGTGGGACCAAGGCAGGACAGCTAGAGGATCTGGTAATGTGTGAGGGAAAGGCAAGTGGTGCTTGAATAACTTCTAAGTTGATAACTTTGCTGAAGATTTTGTGAAAGTGTGGGGGTTTTGGTAGATTTTAGAGAATTAATGTTTTAGAATAGATTTTACAAAGAATTGTTCATGTAAGAATTTTTGGAGAGCTGTTATGCTTATGTAAGAAAAGGTGTTTATACCTGTGGAGACATTTACAATACACAGATTCGAGACACCCAGTTAGGACCATTTAATGTAAAATGAGAGGTGGTCACTGTCCAGTGGAGTTTGCCAGGAACATCTTGAGAACAGGCGGGGAGGTGAGAGGAGAAACATGACTCTCCTGTGTAAATGGGAAACTGAAGCACCGCAAGATTACCTACTTGGCCATAGTACCAAAGAAAGTAAAGAGCTTCAGAACAAGATCTTCAAAGCCTTATTCCCATTTCTTCACCACCAGACTTTCTGTTGTATAATCAAATGCAATATTGGATTGACCTTTCATAGTAAGAATTTAAATACATCTGCAGTAACCTTGGACATACTTTTTCATGCCTGTGGAAGTAGGCAGTGGTTACGCAGAACTGGAAGAATTTGGATGATTTTAGTCTAAGTATTTCTCAGCAAAACTGAAAACACAGCATAACACTTAAAATTTAATATGATATAATCATGAATGTGACTGCCTACTTCCATTGTCTAAATTGAGGGGAAAAATGATAAATAGTCAACTAGCAGCAAGTAAATGGTAAAACATAATTTAATCTTAATAGTTTTTCCATTTTGATAATGTAATGTGATGGTTGTAGCAGAAAGCAATTTTAAAAATACAGGTTTCGTATCATGACAGTTTTATAGTTAAATTGTTTTGTGGTTTGGAAATGTGTAATAAAAATATTGCATTACAAATAAAACCCTAATGTAAGTGAGCTTCAGCCCATCAGGCACCATAGCAGTAAAAGAGTTTCTTGCCCTCATCTGTAGTACACAATTAGGGCAGGTAACTAACCACCAACAGAGGCTCGCAGCATGACAGCAGATTAGCTACCAATCAAAGAAGTAATTTTGAAAATATATAGCTACTCAGAGCTTATGCCAATGATTAAAAGAAAATTATTAATTTTTGGCCAAATGACCACAGATTAAAAAAGAGGAAAGAAAATGCCTAGTAAAAGCTTCAGTTTCAAAGGAGGACATGCAATCAGTGCAAAATGTGGATGTTATGCTTCATTTTGTTTTTTCTTAATTATGGAATACTCAGGAACTGAAATGTCTATCACTGCTAAAAGCTTACCATGTAGGTAAACTGAAAGTAGAGTGTGATTAGGATTTTTTTAATGCCAGGACAAGCATTTCCAGTGCAACATACCAACTCTTTTACCTTGTGCCTGAGAGATTTCCATAATTCACATCCCCACCCAAATTTGCATTGTGCCAGCAAGAAAAGACCTCATGTGTTTTAAATGCTGATTTACACTAAAAAAAAAAAAAAAAGTTGAAGTCCGTTTCTATTACAGGTCCTGTTACTTAAGTTATGCGTGAGGAAAGAGAAATTACAAGCGAGTTTTGCCTGTTGGTGATGTCAAATTTTCATTGAGGAGTGTTGTACCGGTTGATGATAGCGTGAAGGACTGTGGCTGCTCGACTCACGCTACTTCTAAATTGGGGATGGGGCTTCTGGTAGATGATCTGTTGGGGATGCCAGCTGCGGAGTGACCTATTGTACAGTTATCTGCAAGAACTGAGAGAGACCGAGTTATAGGGCAAGCTCTGACGTGAAAGCATGCCTTGACATTTCAGGGGACGCTCACCACTGTGTTGTCACCGACAGCGTTGTGAGATGCTTGTGCTGGTTTAAAACAACAGAGAAGCAGCAGTTTCTCGCCTTTCCCCAGGCAGAGAAGGTGATTTGGAGGACCGGGGGGAAATGTGTTTAAAGAGAGGTGTGGGAAGGTGGTTCATTCCCACAGTGCCAGCTGTGCCTCGTGTAACCTGGCTGCGCACGCTTCTGAGCAGGTGATGGATGGCCGTCCCTGCAGGCCTTTCCAGAAGCTGGCTGCGGGCCTGCCTTTCTCCCTTCATCAGCAGTTAGGAAAATGCACCTCTGGCCACATCTTAATGTTATTTCTGTGCCATCGTTACAGCATGAAGTTACTTAAGGTTGATTACTGTGCTGAGCCAAGCTGTAGCTAGTTTCCTAAACCCAGCTTGTGCCGTAGGATATATATTGCATCATTAAAACATCAAACAGTTTGGTGTTCTGTGAGCTATTTGCTGGAGTAAAAGGCTTAAAAAAAAAAAAAAAAAAAAAAAAAAAAAAAAAAA